>NC_140598.1:6958908-7221408 GCF_057381915.1 Diplotaxodon limnothrissa | reverse complement strand
TCAAAGTGTCAATCAATGAACAGATGATGGATCAATAACTGCAGCTGGATTGTGTTTGTTCTCTCCATCAGATTCCTGTCAACTCACAATCGACACAAACACAGTGCACACAAAGCTCCAACTGTCTGACAACAACAGGAAGGTGACACGTGTGGAGGAGGTTCAGTCATATCCTGATCATCCAGACAGATTTGATGTTTGTCAGCTGCTGTGTAGAAATGGTCTGACTGGTCGCTGTTACTGGGAGGTCGAGTGGAGAGGAAGCGTTTGTATATCAGTGAGTTACAGAAGCATCAGAAGGAAAGGAGACAGTGCTGACTGTGTGTTTGGAAACAATGATCAGTCCTGGAGTCTGTTCTGCACTGATGATGGTCCTGATTATGTCTGTCACAATAACAGCTACACATCCATCTCCTCCTCCTCCTCCTCCTCTGTCTCTAACAGAGCAGCAGTGTATGTGGACTGTCCTGCTGGCACTCTGTCCTTCTACAGAGTCTCCTCTGACACTCTGATCCACCTCCACACCTTCAACACCACATTCACTCAAACTCTTTATCCTGGGTTTATGTTTCTCTTGTCTCCTGGTGCCTCAGTGTCCCTGTGCTGAGTGGAGTGTAAAGAGTGTCTCCTGTTACAGAAACACTCTGACTGTTGAACAGATAGTTCAGTCTGTACATGTCTGTCTCTTTCACTCACAAACACGTTTTCACATTCATGGATTCAATCAGTTGATGTTTGAAACTCTTCTAAATGATTCCTTGTAAACTTCTTCAGTCACAAACAAACAGGAAGTGATGTCACATGTGTTCCTGTCCACACAGCAGAATGAGTCTATTGCTGACAGTGATGTACAAACAGAGTGAGCATTTCTGAGGCCCAAAATAAACTGAGTAGTTCACTGAATGAACAATGGACTGTGAGCTCAGTTCCTTCATCATTAGTATGGATTATATATGTATATGTATTATATTAGTATCATATATATCAGGTGCTGCTGCTTTCAGTCATTGTGCAAATGTGCTGTTTGTAAGCTTGTAAAGCTGCAGTCAGCTGAGACTGAAGAAGTCACCTGATCAGTGAGCAAACGTTTCTGAAAACGTCCAGATGAACAGAATCAACCTTTTGGGATCAGCCAGCAATGCAGCATCATTGTTGTTCAGCTTCAGAGGTTTGCAGGAATGAACTGATGACCAGAAACAGCTGCAAAGTCCAAGAAAATACCAGCTGGAGTTCAGCTGCATTTGAAGAAGTCAAAGAAAAGTAAGGATGGCAAAGGGCGACGTTTTCTTCCAAAGAGCTGCAAACATGGTCGACGCCTCATTAGAAGAATCATCTGGACATTTGTGAGGAACTCTAACCAAGAAAGCAACGTCACACAGATCCAACAGACAGTTTCCATGACTGCAAGTGTTGAGTGGAAAAATGCTACATTGCATTATTGCATCCTCTCACCACAGGAGGCGCTGTTGGCACCACTGATTGCTGATCAGCTGTTCTCTGATGATCTGATTGATACTGTGAATAACGGGACTCACTGAACTCTGTGACACAGTGAAGATTACAGAGTTTAACTTCACCCTTTAAGACTGACCACAGAACCAAGTCCGCCAGAGCTTTTGTTATATTTTTACATGCTGTGGAGCCATTTGTGGGAGCATTTCAAGTTGCTATACATCAATACAACTGTTATAGCCCTAATTTTAATAATATGTCTGCATTAAGTCCATAGTAACTACATAAACTGCAAAAAAAACCTCTGCTCATCCATCTCTGTGTGTATCAGGATACATTTGGTTCATAATACACAGAAAAATCAGAGTTATTACCTGTAATAAATGTGAAAGATTCCTGCAGTGATAACCAGGCAGGACTGAAACACATCCAAGCTGTCACCACGGTAACAGCACCGCCCATCCACAGGTGAGGGGAGGAGCAAAAAGAGGGACTTTGACCATTTTATACTAAAAACACTCAACTAATGTTTCTAATATGAAACAAATAAGCCCACATTAATGTGAGCGTTTATTAAATAATAATAATGATGATTTCCTCCTGATCTCATTTCCACAGCAGAGAAAACTGTGGTGTATATTGAGGTGGAGGGTGTGGTCTGTGGCTCAGGTGTAGAGTGAGGGTGGGGTGCACCACAGCAGCATGCTGGGACTGCTGAGGGTGGAGGAGGGAGTGATGATGACATCAGAGCTGCAGCACAGAGACCAGTGAACACACAGTCTGTTCATCTTTGCATAGATACAATATACAGCACAATATTGAATGACAGACACGCTGTGGGAGCTTCCACAGATACACTGACGTCAGCATCCAGAGTCCTCCTGCTGCTCCCCCCTCAGAGCCCCGTGATCAGCACCAACACATTCAGTTAGATGACAGAGTCCAGCTGCAGCTAGAATCAGCTCCCCTCTGTGAACAACAGCACAGCGTCAGTGTTTCACACTCAGTGAAAGGAGGAAACAGCAGAAGAACACCATGTGTGCTACGTTTCCCAGGACACACTACAAACTGCACAAATACAGAGCAGCACGTGGAAGGACCTGGAGCTGCATTTACAGAGCTGCAGACAGCGTGATGTCCTGTATGGACAGGTGGAAGGAACCAAGTCCTCAGCTGGAACACTCGTGTTTGTCCACAGACAGGAAACACAGCAGGAAACTTCCTCACAGAAGTGCAGCTCATGGATAACACACTTCCTGTCAGTCAGAATGAGGCTGCAGCCAAACACAGAAAGGTGTTTTTGTCCAGATGAGCCCAGAGAAGAAACACGAGTGTTCACAGACATCAGAAGCTCAGAGAGGTGAAACATGAGGTTGGAGTCCTCGTCAGCATCCAGAAGAGCTGCTGTGAAACCCTGAGTACTCATGACAGACTCTGATGGCACAAACACATCATGATTCAAACAGAAAGACAAACATGGAGCTCCTGATCCTCCTGCATGAGAACAAGCTGACATGAGCGCTGTGTCTGAGAGTGTCTCCCTGTCACAGTGACAATAACACAGCTGCTGCTCACAGTCATTAAACTGACCTGAGGTCAGCTGTGCTCCTTACATATGAACCATGTGACCTCACATCAGTGCTGTGGATGACTGTAGTCATAGAAGAGTAGAGCTGTAGCAGGTGGTGTGAGGAGGAGGTGGTGTATTCTAGTTAACGCAGTACTGAAACACTCCAGCAGAGGGCGCTGTTAAGTCCTTATTGTAACACAGTTACTGTGTGCAGTTAGACTTCATACATAATCTGCACTTATTTCCATCAGACATGCTGTCAGTAAATGATTGGTTTCTATTGATTCTACTTCCTGTTGACTCGTTTGATGACAGTGAAACAATCACAGCTGATTGTGTGATGATGTAAACTGTCACTGTTACATTCAGTGTGTGTGACATAATGTTAGTGCAGGCTGATAACAGCCTGGTTCTGTTAGAAACACATGAACGTGTCCATAGATCAGTGTGTGTTTAACATGAGAGCTTCAGCCCTGCTGATGTGTTAAATAAAGACATGCAGGAAAACTGATGAGACTCTGAAATAACTCTTTATATTTATAATGTAACTGTGCATCAAAAGAACAACAAAGGATCCCAGACAGGTTTCTGTGAACAAAGACCATTCTGATGTTTCTGTGTTTCTAACACTTTGACATTATTAGTAAACAGACTGCAGTGAGCAGCATTTATAAAGAGCTTCTATATAAAGATATGACAGCTGTTTGACAAGTTTATCACTCTGTGTTTGGACCTGATCAGTCCAGCTGTTTACTTGAAACATGTTCATTTACCTGTTCTGTTATATTCATGTTCTTGTCTCTGTTGAAAACACATTTTAATGTCCCTCAGATTTTTCTCCCAGATGAATAAATATAAAAATGACACAAACTGACTGCAGCTACTTTTTGTCCTTTCTGTCAAAAACCTTCATGTGACTCATGAGAGACACGTTTCAGCTGTTTGTGACAGATCAGAGGCCAACAAGTCATTTATAACACTTTCCATCATTGTTTAAAGTTCTCAGTGTTTCTGTGTTGCTGCGTATAGGATCTCCCAGCATCATCACTGTGCTGTCCAATCATTGTGTGCGAGGTTACCCTTATAGTGCGATGTGTGTTTGCACAAAGAGAAGCATGTGTGTCAAATATAAATAAGCACAGAACAGAAACAGCTGCTCGTTTCTTCTGTTTAGAGTCAAGTTAGTGTTTTGTGTCTTTGTTTGAGGCCTGATGTCGAGCAGAGGTGTGTGTAACTGCACTGGTCTGTTATATGTGTGAAGTGTGTGCTTCTCTTCAGCATCATCTTTGTCACTGCTGATTCCTTTGTGTCATCATGTGTTGAGAAGAGAGAACAGTTATAACGGAGGAGCAAAAGGAAGCCCTGAAATCTGCATCAACAAGGAAGTGTTGGCTCACCAGTGATCCCAGCAGAGCCACTGGTTTGGCTCCAGTTGTTCTAGATTCAATGATGTTGTTGCTACAGATACATGTCAGCATCTTTATTGAATTTAATATGAAGCAGAAATGGTGTCATTAGGAGAAGAAGAGGAGAACAAGTCCGGCGAGGAGGCAGCAGCTCTTAAAGATGAAACAGCAGCTCAGCCCTGAGCTCAGAGAGCTGCACATGAAAAAGCTCCTCAAGCAGATCCTGTCAGAGGTTTGTCATCAACAGGAGGAACTGTTCACATCATAGGATGAAGATGCTGTCAGCTGGATGAAGAAGGTTATTTAATGCAAACGTTCACACTGAAGTCAAATTGTTGTCGTGTTGAACAGATTCATGTACTGATCGTCTCCAGAATGTTAGAAGAGCTTCAATGAATCATTAGAAACAACTTACAGCTGCACAGCTGTGTCAAACACATCTGTGTGTCATTGTGGGATTGTTGTGTTTCTACATGTGACACACGTCTAAAACATGCACACAATCTGAACACAAACAGGGACTCATGTGTTCCCACAGCCAGATGCTGAGAGCCATTTCCTTGTAGTCCTGTGTCTACATACATGAACCATTAGATGTTATTGGAATGATTGTCAGCTCTGATAGTTTCATGTGTGTTTAGCTGGACGCTGTTTGATCCTCGACATGTTTAAAGGTGTCCAGTCCTGATACACTGGGGCTGGAAACAGCTGTGATGTCATTGGACTGTCACACAGACAGAAGTGCATGAAGTGAGCAGCCGAGGAGCCGCTGATGTTTTGGATTCAACAGCATTTGAAAGGTCGACACAGACACATTTGCACACAGAAAGCTGAATCTGTCATATGCCACAGTGAACTCACTGTTCAGTGTTTTTCAGGAAGCTTCTTAACTGCCTCTGCTGCCAAACAAGCAGCTGATGTCCTTGAGAAGAAGCTGAAGAAGTCTTCAACAACAAATACAGGAAGTGGACTTTCAAATACTAGATTCACTTTAGACTCACAGAGAAATGACTCAACCAGCTGTGTTTGACTATATGAAAGGTCAGTGTGTGTCTGCACACAGACTGTTGTGTTGGACTGTTATTCAGTTGTCTGCTGAATGTTTTCAAATGTCTGCATCTCAGCTGTGATGAGGCTGGGGGTCACGGGAGGCCACCGTAGCAGCCTCTTCAACATCATGACATCATCATAAATGCTGCTGGACTGTCTGATGGGCTGACGGTGAAAAAGCCGTCGGGAAGGAAACAGAAGACATTTCAGAGGCTGCAGCAGATTTCTTTGATTCGGGGCCTTTTTCAGCTTTATTGGACAGAGCAGTGAAGATAAGTGACAGCAAAGCAGAGAGAAAGGGGGCGTGGCCCGGGTCAAAGCCAGGCCAGCTGCTCTCCACCTCGTGGTCACCTGCTCATCCTAGTGAGCTCCACCAGCAGCCCTTTCACACACTTTACACTGTCAAACACTGTGTGTGGACCTCAGCTAACAACAGGCTACATTTAAGTCTGGACTACATGCTTTTATATTGTTTTTATTCCATCAGCAGCTCAACATCATGAGCAGCTTTGACATAAAGACATCAAACTCAAGCTGACTTTAAACTACTTTTAATACAGGGGCTCAAAAACAACAACATCTTTATTATATATCAGGACACAAAGTCATTTCATCTCAAAGGGAAACAGCTTTATTTGGAATAACCAGCACTATCAACTGGTTTGGGATCTCCACCAGTTTCATGTCTTTGCAGCTTCTCCAACAAAGTTCCTGTAAAATCAGCATGTTTGTCTTTATTGGTTTGATAGTGATTGATTATTCAGTCCCAATCTGCTGTCATCTAAAGAACAAAATGATGTTTCTATGAGTCACAAAGCTCCAGATGTTGTCGGCTTCACAAAGAAAACAAAGAACTTAAACACAAAGTGTTTGGAGCCAAAATGTTCCCAAGCTGCTCTTTTTGAAATGGCAGAGGTACAGTGGTGTCTAACAGCACACTGTGGAAGGCAAACATGTTATTGTTGGATGAAACTTCATGAATCCTTTGTAGATTTGAGCTGTTGGAGCCTTTCTTTTCTCTTCAGGTGTACAGATGCTGAGGAGGCAGGTGAAGCAGGTGGAGCTGTTGTGATGCTGGCAGAGGGTGTGTCTTAGTAACTCTGTGAGGCAGAACTGGATCCAACATTGTGGATGTGTTGATGTTGGAGCCATTAAGAGTCTCTGGCCACACTGTAGGATTTCCCTTTGATCCACTGTGGGGGCATTTTGGAGTCTGTCAGTGAAACTCTTCATGTTTGTGTTTGACTCCAGTTTATAGAAACAGAGAAATGTGTCATGCTTTTGTTCGGCCTCCACAAATACACACATTTGTTCATTGGTTGGACTTTTTGGAAGGAGACACATTGAAAACCATGTTAATAAGATCTTGTTGTTTCCTGTGGATCCGACACAGAGAGTGGACTTCAGACAGAAAGCGTGGAAGAGATTTTAGAGGCCGTGTGTGGCAACAGGAAGTTTCTGTATGTTTGCTGATCTTACATGTGGAAAACAACACGTGATGTTTGTGAAGTTCTACAATGATCATTGTTCTCACAGCATTTTGAGTGGGAACAGTTCAAACTGGGAGTAGTGGGAGTTATTTACTGATTGAAACAAGCTGAATGTTTCTGTGACGATGAAGATCAGCAGCTCAGCTGATCAATGAACTGACATCTATCAGTCGTTTCATGAGATGAAGTCATCAGCAGACATTTGTTCTGACTGTGTGATGAATGTCAGAAGGTCAGGGCTCTGCTTTAGTCACTGCTTGATGATCATTGGCTCATTGTTGAATCCAGGGGCCCAGTCTGACCTCTGACCTTTGCTGCAGGTCTTCTGTGTTATCTCCACTTTCATGTCTGATCTTCTACTTGTAGTCCTGTGTCTACATATACAGTGGCTTTCAAAAGTATTCGGCCCCCTTGAACTTTCCCACATTTTGTCACATTACAGCCACAAACATGAATCAATGTTATTGGACTTCCAGGTGAAAGACCAACACAAAGTGGTGTACACGTGAGAAGTGGAACGAAAATCATACATGATTCCAAACATTTTTTACAAATAAATAACTGCAAAGTGGGGTGTGCGTAATTATTCAGCCCCCTGAGTCAACACTTTGTAGAACCACCTTTTGCTGCAGTTCCAGCTGCCAGTCTTTTAGGGTCTGTCTCTGCCAGCTTTGCACATCTACAGACTGAAATCTTTGCCCATTCTTCTTTGCAAAACAGCTCCAACTCAGTCAGATTAGATGGACAGCGTTTGTGAACAGCAGAAATTGAAATTGAAATTGCAGTGAAGTCAGCTAGAAACTTACAGTGACGTGGACATCATGCAAAGACTGCCAGACTCTGTAATACTGCAAATGATCAGTGACTCAGGTTAACACTAAACTTTAAACGGCACCTCTGTGTCTCTGTGTGCTGAACATCTAGGATTGAGTCAGGCTGCATCAGCTGAAGCTGTTATTTGTATATATCAGTATTTTTTTATTCAGGTGTGGGGAAAATACGTAAGACTGCAGTGAAGCGATGCACCAGATGAATCCCTGGCCAAAGGTATCGTACTCAAATCAGACTACTGATCCAGCCACATCAGCCTTTTGTGAGGTCTGTTTAAAGTAGACTTAAAGTGAACTGCAGGTTCCTGAGAGGTGGACTGTGAGCACAGAAACACATGTTCATACATACAGCTGCAGCAAACTTACATTAATTTTAAATAGATTTGTTACTCTGATGTCTGTCTCTGTGTTAGTCCTCTGACAGACTGGTGACCTGTCCAGGTGTGCTCTACCTACTACTGGGACAGGTTCCAGCCTCTGTAATAGAAATGTTCTGTTATTCTCATTTAAAGTGTTTAAGTGCTTATGCATATGCTTAGTTGTGACACTGTTACTGTTCAGTGAAAGTTGCTAAAACTAGATGAACTTACTTCAGCAGTTTGAGAAAACAACTCCCTTTACAGGTGCTGATAAGGCCAAGGGCACAAAACAGCACAACCATTGATGCGTTAGGTTTCATAGCGAGACACGTGAAGTGTGGTAGGATCAGTTTGTAACTTCCTCCCTCTTCCTTGGAATGCATAAAGGAGGAGGAGCACGACTTCTGTGGCAGCGCTGACATGACTGAACTGTGATGTTTGATGTGTGTTGGCGCAGTAATAAATAGCTTGATCACAGCTCTTTCTGTGTTGCAGACTTTATTTTAAAAATTCCACGAAACCCCCCCCCCCCACTGTGAACCTGAATTGAATATTCAGAAGACATTTGTTTAAATAGTTCTACAAATCTGAGCTGTTGGTGTGTCCTTGGATTGTGTGGTAATAATATTAGAGCCTGCAATCTTTCTTACTGGAGCTCTACTATGAGTCATGTTACCTGAGATTAGTTCTATGTTTACCTGTCAGCCTGGACGAATGTGCTGTGTGAAGAATGTAAATGACATCAGATCTGAACTGCTTACATCTAAGGAGCCTGTTCATATTTAATTGTAATATGAACCAATGATTTTCTGATTGATTGCTGATATATACAGTGGGGCAAAAAAGTATTTAGTCAGCCACCGATTGTCATCATTTTAGGTGGGGGAACTTGCACAGAGGTCAGTAATTTGCACCAGAGGTACACGTCAACTGTGAGAGACAGAATGTGAAAAAAAAAAAATCCATGAATCCACATGGTAGGATTTGTAAAGAATTTATTCGTAAATCAGGGTGGAAAATAAGTATTTGGTCAATAACAAAAATACAACTCAATACTTTGTAACATAACCTTTGTTGGCAATAACAGAGGTCAAACGTTTACTATAGGTCTTTACCAGGTTTGCACACACAGTAGCTGGTATTTTGGCCCATTCCTCCATGCAGATCTTCTCGAGAGCAGTGATGTTTTGGGGCTGTCGCCGAGCAACACGGACTTTCAACTCCCGCCACAGATTTTCTATGGGGTTGAGGTCTGGAGACTGGCTAGGCCACTCCAGGACTTTCAAATGCTTCTTACGGAGCCACTCCTTTGTTGCCCGGGCGGTGTGTTTTGGATCATTGTCATGTTGGAAGACCCAGCCTCGTTTCATCTTCAAAGTTCTCACTGATGGAAGGAGGTTTTGGCTCAAAATCTCACGATACATGGCCCCATTCATTCTGTCCTTAACACGGATCAGTCGTCCTGTCCCCTTGGCAGAAAAACAGCCCCATAGCATGATGTTTCCACCCCCATGCTTCACAGTAGGTATGGTGTTCTTGGGATGCAACTCAGTATTCTTCGTCCTCCAAACACGACGAGTTGAGTTTATACCAAAAAGTTCTACTTTGGTTTCATCTGACCACATGACATTCTCCCAATCCTCTGCTGTATCATCCATGTGCTCTCTGGCAAACTTCAGACGGGCCTGGACATGCACTGGCTTCAGCAGTGGAACACGTCTGGCACTGCGGGATTTGATTCCCTGCCGTTGTAGTGTGTTACTGATGGTGACCTTTGTTACTTTGGTCCCAGCTCTCTGCAGGTCATTCACCAGGTCCCCCCGTGTGGTTCTGGGATCTTTGCTCACCGTTCTCATGATCATTTTGACCCCACGGGATGAGATCTTGCGTGGAGCCCCAGATCGAGGGAGATTATCAGTGGTCTTGTATGTCTTCCATTTTCTGATGATTGCTCCCACAGTTGATTTTTTCACACCAAGCTGCTTGCCTATTGTAGATTCATTCTTCCCAGTCTGGTGCAGGTCTACAATACTTTTCCTGGTGTCCTTCGAAAGCTCTTTGGTCTTGGCCATGGCGGAGTTTGGAGTCTGACTGTTTGAGGCTGTGGACAGGTGTCTTTTATACAGATGATGAGTTCAAACAGGTGCCATTCATACAGGTAACGAGTGGGGGACAGAAAAGCTTCTTACAGAAGACGTTACAGGTCTGTGAGAGCCAGAGATTTTCCATGTTTGAGGTGACCAAATACTTATTTTCCACCCTGATTTACGAATAAATTCTTTACAAATCCTACCATGTGGATTCATGGATTTTTTTTTCACATTCTGTCTCTCACAGTTGAAGTGTACCTCTGGTGCAAATTACTGACCTCTGTCATCATTTTAAGTGGGGGAACTTGCACAATCGGTGGCTGACTAAATACTTTTTTGCCCCACTGTGTGTATATATATATATATATATATATATATTTTTTTTTTTTTTACATACATAGTTTTTTGTTGCCTTATGGTTCCAAGCGCTGTCACCAATCTTTGCATTTTGTTATTATCTCATGACACTTGTTTAATCAGCTACCATCTCTCCTGTGGACTTTTTAATGTCTACAGTCTCAGACCAACACAGCCCTGCCCTTCCCATATTAGATTCTTGATGAATGTGTGTTGTTGTTATTCAGCCTGGTTCAATGTGCCCCTTTTTAACTTTGAGCACCCGCCCCTTTAAACCTCTCTGCACAGCCCTGCACTGAACTCACTATCTTCTCCCTCTAACAGCCTCCACATGTTCTCACTGTAATTTCCCCTCATGAATGAATTTATGCTGCACTAATGTGAATGTTTGCAGGGAAATCAAACGCATTTCACACGCAGTACTCGAGCTGACTTACCTTTGTTTGAATGACGACTTGTACGCGCTGACTCCACAGATAAGGTACGAGAATATGTCAGGCTACGTCTTCAGGGTTTCTACTCCACGGCCGTATTTCATACGGGTCCACATTTCCACTGCACGCTATTTTCTGCAAGTACCGCCGCTTCGCCTCTGGACGCAATCGGTCTCTATACAGTCCGTTCTCTTTTGAGCTGCTTTTAAGCATCTTGTAATCGTCGTTCCAACACAGTGTGTTTGTTTTGAATCGTAGACCTCGAAAATGGTGCCGCGCTCCCACAATGCATTGCGGCGTGACGTCAACTCCAAAGCCCTATAGAACATGTTCTTTTTCATTGTCAAAATTATCAGGAATAAAGAAGAAAACTGATTCAAAACCTGTGGAACCTGCCAAAAAACAAGTTTTACTGCAAAGGATTTCTAGATGTGAAGGTTTTGTGGCTTTTTTCAGTTTCTAAAACAAACTCATTTGTACAGAAGGATATGAGGATGTATATGTCCGGTGGTGGGTTTTTTTCTTCTTGATTTAATGTATTCATTTATCTCTTCACTTCATTTTTCTTTATGTTTTTTTTTTTTTTTGATTTGGCATGAGCGATTTCCGGTCCTCACTCCAAGCCAGTTGGTGGCGGTAATGCACCACATGTTCTATCACAGCTGCGTCCGAGAGGACAGGAAACGTCTGTATGCGTCTGCAAACCAGGTAACTACACTCAGCTGAGCCTCTCTGCTAGTCGTTATTAGTTGGGGGGTTTTTGTGTCACTTTCTCTCGGCTTGATAAAGGGCTGTATAGAAATCTCTGGTACGTAACACGTAACGTCATTTTTAGGGAGCGTCGCAGAGAAGTGAGGCTGTTTCTTTGTTTTTGTCGAGTTTTGATTGAAGACATGTTTCCAGTCCGTTTTTTACTCGTTTGTTTTTTCATTAATAACTTTACATTATCACAGAGAACAAGAAGGCGCTTTGTTTGTCACATTCACCTTATGTCTGTGAAGGTTCTCAGTCATCCAGGTCATCGTAGTCAAAGGAGCTTGCAAAGAAAAGCGTCTGGACTTCTTTAAGTTACTTGAAGACGTTTCACCTCTCATCCGAGAAGCTTCTTCAGTTCTAGGGTCAAATGGTGGAGAGTCCCAGATATAAACCTAGTGGGAGTTTCCCCCCACAGAGGGACAAAAGGACCCCCTGATGATCCTCTAATCACCTGAGCCAAGGTGTGAAACTGGGCGTGGGTCCCAATCAGCCAGTTTCGGGTGAGTTCATTGTGAAACCTGGCCCCACCTTATCATGCGAATTCCTGAGGTCAGATGGCCCAGGATGTGAGTGGGCGTTAAGGCGTCTGGGAAGGATCTCAAAACAGGATTATAGATGGCAGAGAGTTGGTGTTGTAAACCCCGCCTCTGTTCAAAGATGGTCGCTCACAGTGGACATAGATGGCTTCTTTCACTCCTCTTTCAAACCATCTGTCCTCTCTGCCCAAAATGTGAACATTAGCATCCTCGAAAGAGTGTCCTTTATCCTTAAGATGCAGATGGACTGCTGAGTCTTGTCCTGTGGAGGTGGCTCTTCTATGTTGGGCCATGCGCTTGTGAAGTGGCAGCCACTTGGCAGCCACAGTGATAAATGGCTGAGATGGCTGCAGCTGTACGTGTGAGGTACCTACATATTTCAAGATGAATTTGCAGAGATGTCATGTTTGGTGCTTACAGACATCACACTGCATTTTGTGATTTCGTAGCTATTGTGATATTTTGGAGCTTCCCATGATCACCGTGACAGTCATTCATTTTAACATAACCTTTCTATTCCTTTCAGGGATCCTCATTTTTTTGGTACGGAAGATCAGCAGCTGTGTCGACAGGCAACAGGTAACGGCATGCTTTTCTGTTAGTACTGTAGACCTTGGTCTGGTGCTCTTTTTTAGTTTAACACAGTATTTTCATTTGCCGAAGTGTAAAAAGCTTGTTCCAGGAGAAACAAACTTTAGTGAGTTCTGCAAAATGATTCCCACCATTGCACACTCTGTCAGCCTCCAGTGTGCCCTTTTTTTGTCCTTTAACTGAAGAAAGTCGGTAGTCAGAACATATGAGATAAGTGAGATCCTCATTTTGCCTGCTTATTTCAAGATACAACATTTTCACAAACTGCTGTAGGATAACCTTGCTATTTGTCTTTTCCAACACTTCTACATTCATCCATATTTCCTTGTCTGCTTCTTTCCAGGTGAAAAGTACCTGAAATGGGTGAAAGATTTTGTTTCCAAAAACAAAAGCATGTGCGTTCACCTGAAGAAGCCAAGTGGTGCTGACCTGTGGATAGAAGAGCTTGAGAACACCAAATACAACGGGGATGATGATGAAGTTAACGCCTGGGGAAAATTCTACCTTCCCGAGATTGTAAAAATGCAGGTTATTGGTGTGGTAAAGGGCACCTCATGTCCATGTGACGAGCTTGTGCTGATGACGCGTGAGGACAAAAAGCTGTACGGCTATGACGGAGAGGAGCTGCATCTGGTGGCTTCCAGTTTTCTGGAACTATGTGACAAAACGATAGAGTATCCAGCATCCAAGCGCTACTACAATGGAGAGGCCTTCAAAGATATGGTGAGAAGTTAGACTGCTAAGAATAAGACTGGGGATGCCTAGTGTTAGAGATCAATCACCTGAGCTTTTCTTTGTATTGTTGTGTGTTCTGTTTAGACTGAGGAGGACTGGAAAAAAGTTAAGATGAGTGATGTGGGGAGGAAACTGCAGGAAGAACATAAAAAGCTGGTAAATGAAACCCAGTCAGCGTTCGTCAGCCTAATATCATAGGTGGGTATTGGAGCTGAGTATCATCACTGATTTCTAGAACCTGTTCAATTCCAATTCACAAGGTCCCAATTAGATTCCATTTAATTCTTACTCAGAGAGTCAGAAACATTATAATTCTGATCATTTATCAGTACTGACACTTGTGAAACTTCATCAGAGGTGTGAGCATCACAGCAGATGCTTTTGTGACAAAGTAACTGAGGATAAAACACAAAACCATGAAGCAGATTTTCCTGGCCTAGCTTTTTACAGTAGATAACCTTAAAAATATTATTCTGCAGTAGAACAAAAGCAGACGAGAACCACGACTCAACAAATGTACATTGGCTGATGCTGCTGAAGTGATTCAGAGGTTTTAATAAGAGGTTTTAATAGAGACACAGCAGAGCATTTTGCAGTTTCACTTAATTTGAAAAAAATAAATAAAATTTGGTATTGAACAGCAGAAATGAGGCTGTCTTGTCGGAAGTCATTAAAAAAAAATGGCTGTAAACAACGGTAGACTGCTTCATAACAAGCAAGCGAATAATGCCAAAAACAGAGATTTGAGATGGGAAACGGTGTTCTTAAAGTACACTGAGAGGGGCAGAGAGCTGTGCTGTGTTGTTTTTCTGTGTGTGTTTTAATGGTGGTGGAAGCAAACCAGCAAAAGTAAGAGGGAATTCATGACAATGTTTATGTCAAGCGAAATGTGTCTTCTTTTGCTGCTGGTTTGGTTAGAGAGAGACAAAACGTGCAGCTTCAGGATCTGAGCAGCTTTCAGCACCAACGGCATCACAGCTCAGACTTGGATTCAGGATTAAGCCCTTTATGTTTGACTGTAGTGATTGTAGCTCTGTCCTTGTTATTAATCGCTTTAGTCAAACACAGCTATTGTTTGCTGGGATGTGTATATCCTTGACAGTTTGTATCTCAGAGTTATCAAAGACACTGTGGATAATCATCAAGAGATTGTTGTCCTCTTAATAATGACCTATTTGATTGTTTGTTTTTTCTTCTTCTTACAGATTCTGGTATTTGGCCAAAAGAGAGCTTCACAATTCTTGGCTTCACCTGTGGTAGAAAAATGACTAAAGTTATGCAACACTCTCTAAAATTAAAGCTATGCAACGCTTTAACATGAATGGCGAAGGAGTGCATCTCTTTCACTGTCTCTTCCTGTCCTCTTCTCAGTCTTTGTTGTGGCACCTCTGCTATGTGTTATAGAAAGCACTTGGAATCATGTTCAATACAAAAACACCAAACTCGTGGGATTGCCCTAGCAAGCAGTTGGTAAAAACTAATTAAAACTGATATATATCAGCTTCACTTTCTAGCTGCAAAAGCACGTTTCTGCAAAAGCATGCAGTTTCCTGTCAGCACTTTTTGGCACAGAGTGTACTCAGAGTTAGGCCTTTCTTATATAAAGCAATATAATCAGCATATAAACATTTAAGATGATAAATTTAAAGCTCAACAGTAACTGCTATAAATATTATAACTACACATGTAGTGCTTTTGCTTAAGTAAATTATAGTTGGGATCATAATAAGAAAACATGTGTTTTTATTTTCTGTGTACCCTGGGTACAGACCAGTATAAATATGGGATTCTTCCCAATAAATGCTGTCTGATAATGCTTCATATTGCATTAAACACTAGATATGTAAGCAAACAAACAAAAACCCATAGAAGCCAGTTTTAATTATTAAATGTGACAATTACATGGAGATGGAAAGTAAACATGCTTATACACGTCTCTGTGATTACAGAAAATCCACACAGATGCTGTCAGAGCAGAGAATCTTTGATTTATCAGAATGATGAATGCAAATGATTTCATGAAATCTCACTCTTGTTCTGGGTTGTAAAATTCACCTGTCCAGTTAAACCGAATCCTTTGCAACACAGTTCTAAGAACCCATCAACCTCATCCTCAGCTCTCTGCCTGTTGTCCTTTTCAGCTGAGTATTCATCCACATGTGTTTCAACTTCTCTCTCATTTTCAAGCAAATTGCTCAGGCTCTCAGCTTCAGCACAGTTACCATATGGCCACTCTCTGAGGTCTTCTGTGTTCAAGCCAAACAAATTCTTACATGATCTGCAAGGCTTCATTCTGGCACCATCACGGAGACAAAAAGCCTCACACCTGATATTTCCAGGTACTTCAATTGTTCCATCAAAGTAATCTTTCTGGACTGTGTTTGGATAATAGGTCATCACCACACCAGATACATATTTATGCCATTTGCTAAGACAGGAGGCAGCAATCATAATTTTCCCAGCGTTAGGACCTTTGGTGGACATGGAGACTCCGCAGTACCTTTCTGATTTGTTGGTTTGGGATTTTTGAGAAATGCAGATGGTGGACGAGACGAAAGCTGTTTTTTTATTATTCTCTTCTAAGTCCAAGTCTGTGAGGAGATCTTGCAGACTCTGCTTTATTTGCTCTTCATTCTCTGAGTTATTTTGCAGGACGATCTGAAAACAGTTACAGATCTGGTCAAAGTGTTGCACCTGATTATATAGTTGTTTTTCATAGAAAGTTGATCAACATGTTTGTTTCGCTGCTTGACTTGTTTAACTATGCAGGACCATTGGATGCTTTTGATTTAGACATTTTAAGATAGGGGGTGAAACATGTCACAAAAATCTATTTAATTTTAAATCAATAAGCAAAAATCCATCTTTGTTCTCACTAATTTATAATTAAATTTGCTAATTGACCTTTTTTTTTTCTATTTTGCTATGCCGGGCTGTCAAAACACGCTGAATTTAGAGTCTTTGAGCTGACTTAACAGATCCAGCAGCTACACAGTGACAGCATCATATACGCCTTGAAGACTGTAAGCATCTCCAATAATGAGTCTGTTAGACATTATTTAGAACTAACAAATTCTGAAGCAAGTCTCCAGCTCTCCTGCAGTCTCTGTGTTTGGTGGAGAAGTATAGCTAGAAGCATATGTTGAAGTATAAGGTACAGTATGGATTTTCTTTGGATTTCTCAGTAAAAAAGCACTTTGCATTATACTTTCCTAAAAACTGGAAGTTTGTCAGATTGACTGAAAATGTGAGAAGAGTTATCTTACCATGTCGAGCACACAGGAGAAGGGACTTCGCCTGGGAAGCTGAGTCGAATACAACTTAAAAGGCCTGGGATATCTTCTCATTAAAGAACCCAAAACAAAAGGATTAGGGAAGATTTCTTCTGGAGAAAAGGGGATGTTGTTGATTTTGCCCAGAAACAACATGCTGTGAAGGATCTGTTGAGTGAAAACATATTTGCTTATTGTTAGTAGTGATAAACAGGACTGTCTTAAAAGTGTCAAAGGTAACACACCTCATCCACCAAGTGTTGACTTCCCGGAGTCATGTAAGAGCCCCGAACCCTCCTCTTGGTAATCTTGTAGGCATTAGTTTTGAACCTCCTTTGAGAAATTGTTGTCTTCTAAAATGATAATGATCGAGCAGTTAGGGATTTAAAAACACAGGAGATCTGATAACTTTGGCTACAGCAGAGTCTGCAGACATACCTATTTTGCTCTTGGTCGGCCTATTTTAAACATGAGAGACAACATATTTAGTGAAATGTTGATAACATACAATGACTGTCATTGGTGGCTGAAAAGATGCCAGGTAACAAGTGAAAAGCTGCTACTTACCATCGCCACAGTCTAAGAATGAAACAGGAAACACTGAGCGAGTTGCCTCCATCTTAAAGCTGTTGATCATGTGATTTAAAGGAAAGCCACACCCAGCTCTTTCCTGGAATTTTACTCGACTGTAGAAAACTGCTCCATTTGCCCCGCCCACCCATGATCTTTAATATCTACCAAAAACAACCTTTTGGTTGTCAGTAACCAGCCGATCGTTTGCGCGATTAAAAAATGACTTTGTGCGGCGGCGTTCCCACCGCGAGCAGAACTCCGGCTCAAAAACCGCTGTTTTTGAACACTTTTATTTACTTAAGCATTTTTATGGGCTTACTTTGAAACAAAGTGCGATTGAATGATTATTGTTATGTGTTGCCTTGAATTCGGCTATGCTGTCTGTTAGACAGCTGTTTTCCTTTATTGTTGTTTTTGTATTGTTTGTAGCGAACGCTACTGGAATGTATAGATTAAGCTACGTAGCCAAGATGATTAATAATTTAACTGTTGTACATTGGTTGATGATGATTTGCATTGTTACATAGGCTTGCAGAAAAATATATTTGTTTACCGGTAAACTGAATCGAACTTGATGTGCTAATGGACGTTTTTCTGACCTACAGGTCAGGTTTTGTTCCCTCCCTTTGAATTAATCTTCTTCATATTGAAGTGGCGAGCCGGTAGGACCATTCTTTGTTTCCCCTCTTTCCCCCACTTAGCCGTCTTTGGATTACGGACATATTTCCCCATTTGTATGAAGCTGGACTCTAAGGAGGAATACCTTAAAAGTGAACTTTAAAAAGAAGAGGACCAAAAAGGACTTTTGCACAGAAAGATCACAGCATTGATTTATTATTTAATTGTGGGCATTTATGTTGTGTGTTGTGTTAATTATTTTGTTCCATTTCCCCTTTCCTCCATTTATTCAATATATTTTTGGTACAAGATATTGCAGTCTTTGGTCTCATCATTCACACCATCTAGGCTCCATAAAGAACTATTTCTTCTGCGCGTCAGTCAGTAAACTCATCCATTGAAATAAACTAGTCCTTAAATAACTTTGAGTTACACAGTGGCAAATGTAATAGAGAAAGACACAGGGCCACCTGAAATCTGTCGTCCTATCTGATTCAAAACCAACATGTAGGAGAATCTGGAATCTTTGATTTTGAGTTAAAAATAAAATATGGATAAAATGCAGAAATGTTTTTACTAACATGTACTAACAGAGACTTGGAGGAGAGAGACCTAATGTTTAATAATCCACATTTCACTGTTTTACTCTTTGGTTCAGATGTGGATACTGTATTGTTCTTTCTTTGTGATTGTTTATGTTTAAGTTGTTTGTTGCTGGTTTTTAGTTTGTTTTTTGTCTGTTTGGAAGCTGACACAGTCTCTATGGAGATGGGTTTTTGGGGGGGGTAGCAGGAGGAGAGAAGCTGCAGAGAGGCGTGTAAGACTGCAACTCTGCTTCCTGGTCCCAACTCTGGATAGTCATATTTTGGGGGGTTTAATAAACTACTACTGCATGATGTAAAGCTGAAGTATTACACAGCTTTATGAACCTCCTGTTATCCTGGTAGACGAGTACAGCAACAAATCTTTTACTTGAACATCTTCTGGCTCCAATAAGCTTTGAAATGTGACCATGAAGTTAGAGACACACTGACTGAAACCCACAGCTGTGACTGTGGATCACATCCACACACAGTGTAGCTGCTGTCTCTGTGTGAGGTCTGTGTATATATGTACATATTTATGCTTATATTCATATTCTCTTATTCCCCTTTATTTGATATCCTAATTCTGTGCTGTGTAAAGATTTGTCGGTGTTCTGCTGCTACAAACTGGATTTCCTGGAGGATAAACATGAGGGATTCATAAAGTTCTATCTCTCTGTTAAAATCCCCCAAAATAAATGAAATGTGAATTTCAGGCAGACGTGTTTTTAAAAGAGTCTCTTTAATGGAAAAATGTGTTTTTAAAACCAGCCAATAGGAGCGTCTGTGGATATCAGCTGAGGCTGAACGCAGGAACACCATCACATATAAATACACAGAATTAAATCACTAGATAAAAGACGTCATTAAATAAGGATCGAATCAACATGTCAGAGGTCAAAGGTCAGTCAGAAGAGGTGTGGTTAAACACTGGCAGTGCAGTGACCTAATGCAGTTTGGTTACCGCCACGGGAAAAGCCCCGCCCCCTCTGAGCCTCCGCTGTGTCCTCAGCACATCCAGGAGCAGCAGGTCAGAGGGGGCGGGGCCATGTCAGGACTTATTTTAAGTAAAATTTAAAGTGGAGCGACGGCAGGAGTCACACAGCAGTAACCAGCTCTGTCTGCCAGGGTCAAAGGTCAAACAAGTCCTACAGCTGACCCACACACAGACTTACACTGATCCACAGAGAGTGATGAATCCACACATCACTCGGCTGGAGGAAGCTGGGTTTTGTTAGATTATAATATTATTTTATGCCATGTTATACCCCTAATTAAAGATTGTGAATTATTATGTAGTTTTAGTTTGCATTATTCTCCTGAATTAGAAGAAGCTGATAACTATTGCATTAGTTAAACTGATGTGCATTATATTAAACTGTTGACTTATTGTGAATGAATGATATTGTTTTATGATGCATTATACTGCTGAGTTATAAGAAATACTGTTTGCAGAAAGTCATCGCCTTATTTGTCTGATTAGAAGAGAACATGCTGGAGTTTAAATGAAAGCAGTCAGAGCAGAGGACGGTGATGTAAGGAATGGGATTTTAATCAGCCAGTCTCCTTTAACTCTCAGCATCACAAAGTAATGTGGTAACATCTGGACTGATGTGTTTACTGTCAGCTAGTTTAAATGCTGTAGGCTGCAGCCGTTGCTCTAACACTATAACTGTAACAGGGCTCAGTGCTGCTTCTAACAGTCTGAGCTGCTTCAGGCTTTATTTGTGAGGAGCACAGCAGCTTACAAACACGTGGCTGGGCCTGGACCCAAAGGAGTGTTTGTTAAAGCCTGCAGTGAATCCAGCAGCAGAATGATGGAAATGCAACACAGCAATGATGAAGAGGAGCAGCATTACAGCCAAAGTCCAGTTCATACAGTTAGGTCCATAAATCAAATAAGGGAAAATAAAATGTTGTTGGATGCACCTGTCTGCACCCTTAATGCTCTCTGGTCGCTATGGTAACGCGTAAACATTTCTTTCAAAATAAGACACACGACTACAACACGGGAAAGACCCAGGGAAACGAAGTTAACGATAAAAACCCTGAAAACCATTGTTGGATTTATATTTTATCATTGTCATTGTTATTGGGGAATATCTAACCATATATGCTTAGAGGTGTAGAACCAATTGTGTAATGATAGTAGTCTTTAAAGACTTTGTGTGACTCCAGAGTGCTCTGGCATTCACACCCACGTCCTGGGATCATGGGAGAGGTGCTACCTTCTTATTGTTTTGTGGTAGGATGTCTGTTTTAGTCTAAGTGCCTTTTGTTTAGATGAACTGCTGGACTTCCAGACCAGCAGGTTTAGGGAAGTCGTTTATGGGGTCACACTCTGACTCCACACACACACACACACACACACACACACCTACATAACATACAGACTGGTACCTTTGTTCACGTGTATGTTAATGAACCTATGTATGTTCATGTAACCTCAATAAAAGAACAGTGTTACGAGGGAACGGACGAGAGCGACTGTGGTCAAGCGAAGGAACGGCATTGGTCCAGGTCTCTCCCGTGCACGAGAAACATAAAGAACTACTCGTGTCTTGCTTTGCTGTGTAGCTGGATTGAACGATCCAGCGAACAGGTTTATGCTACAAACCTATCAACCATCAATTTCACACCGAGCCTCGACTCTCACGGCCCGGTACCAAACGACTCACGGACTGGTCCGTGACCCGGGGGTTGGGAACCGCTGAGTTAACGCATGAGTAGTTCAGGGCTGCACGTCATTTTCATTGTTAATATCTTTGTGAAAAGCACATTGATGTGAAAATCTTCATGAGAGTCAGAGGCCCTACAACACGATTAAAGATTCATTCAAAAGAAAATCACAAGTTATTATCATCTTCAGAACATTTCATTAAACATTAGAGACAGACTGCTGAGTACATCTCATCTCTATCCAAACAACCTACAGTCCACAAACACATCATGAACCAGTGCTCTGGGCTGTGGTCTGTCCCCAGTTACATGGATCAGCTGGTTCCCTGCAGGTGACTGCTGCTGTGGTTTGGAGCGGATGAATAAACCTGAACTGAATCAGGTGTCCAGTTACTTTTGGTCCCTTTAAACCAGGCTGTCACATGTTCAGGATGTGAAACTCCTCCTCCTCCGTGAAAACGGGTGTGGGTCTCAATCAGCCAAGGTTTTGGGTGAACCCATTGTGAGATCTAGCCCCACGCTGTCATGTGATTTCCTGTGATCAAATGTCCCAGGATGTGAGTGGCAATACTCACATCCTGGGACACTGTCAAGGCAATACACCAGACAATTACATCCACGCTCTTTGGTTCTGTCCACCAGTGCAAAAGTTTTGGCGCGAGATATGTGAAGACTTATCAAAATGTCTGAAATGTAACATTCCAACCTCCCCCTTAGTGTGTTTGTTGGGCAGCTTAGATAATGTCACTTCAGAAAAGAATATAGCCCATATGATCTTCACTGCCCTATGCATAGCCAAGAAAACAGTCCTCATGAACTGGAAAAATAAAAATAATCTTAATTCTAACCAATATAGAAATTATCTATTAGATTACATTAGTCTTGATACAGCCTCTGCCACCACATTAGATCAATTGCTCTGGGCCCCTTTTATCAGCTCCATCACCTAGTGGGGGTGGGGGGTCATAGTTTGGTCCCGCCTTCACTGTTGTGATTGGTGAGGGGGTAGGGACAGGCTTAGGGCGTCGGGGGGTTCCCCGGAGGCATCTTCCTTGGGGGGCTCAACCCGGGGTAGCGGTCACGTCCGGTTGAGGGCTCTGTTGGCTCTCAGGTGACTGTTTCCTCGCGGCTGCGTGCAGCGGGGCTAGGGGAGGGTCTGTGCTGACGGACGTGGGTTACTGACCTGGCAACCTGGCTGCCCCTGGGTGGGTCCGGGATGGGCGTGAGGTTTTGGGGGCGCTCCGTCTCTGGGCTGGGGCCCGGGCCGGGCCTCGGGGGCTCGGGTCCTGGTTGGTGTGTTGCCGGGGTTGTGGGCGGGTGGGTGCATGGGGGCCCGGCCCCGGAGCAGGGTGCCGCCGGTGCATCGAGCCGCCTGGGGGGCTCTTCAACTGGTGGGGGGGATGGTCACATCTTGCAGGAGCTTTCTTCTCCCAGGAACTCTCTGCAGGAGGGGGAGATACAGGAGAGGTGGAGGAAGATCTCAGCCTGGGCGTTTACCGTCTTATGTAGTCTGGAAGATGTGTGGTTGGTGGGGTGGGTGCAGTTTTCTCTGTGGTGGGGTTGGGTGGACTGTCCAGGGCTCTGTGGAGCCGGGGGGCGCTACTGCACTGGGCCCCGGTCTGATGGGCCTGGGCCCCCCTTCCCTGGCGGGTCGCGGAGGGTGGGAGTGCCTACTGGGGTCAGCGGGGGAGCTGGCCCCAGGGAGGGGTTACCTGCCCCTCCCTTCCTTCCCTCCCCATCTCCAGCTGCCTCCCTCTTCCCGCTCCTCCACAACCACCCACACATGCAGGGCCTTGGAGTGGGGGTATGTCACCAGGGTGCAGAGGAGGCTACCCCCCCCCCCCCCCCCCCCCCTGTCCCCTTCTGGCTGCCTCTGCCTCAATTTTATCCCACAACTTAGACATTCACATTATTCACACTCTCATTACACATACATATAGGATCTTGGGGGTGGGCACAATCACGGAGTCCAAATCACCATCAGGGTGTATACCTCACCCCTGACGTCGTTGCCCACCTCTCAATTTTAAATACACTTAGTCATTGAGGGTTAGCAGGAGGGACTATGCGCTTACCTGCTGCTCCTTGGCAGGTAGCTCCATGCCCTCCTGGGTTTTAATTGCACCTTAGAACACATATGCATCAACACTACAATGAGCGGGTGGAGGGAGGTTTGGAGTCTTCTCCCACCCCCATTCTCTGCGGCCTGCTGGAGCGGGAGGGCTAGTAGGAGGAGTTGGCCGTCCGACTGCGGTCTGGGGTGTGGGGCCTCCCTGCTGCTGCGGAGTCGGAGTGGTCTGCCTCTCCCCACCGCAGGGAAAAGGGTAACACCACCTGGGTCTGGGTGCAATTCCCCCCTCCAGGGGCAAGGGTACCTAGACCCGGTTTGTAGAGTACGCTTGGGGAGTGTGATTGTGTGTACAGCGTCTCTTTATGTCTGTCTCCAAGTTGGTTGAGTGTGGAGTGAGTGCATATGAGAGCATGAGGGTGGGAATGGATGTTTGTGTCTGTGTGTGCCTGTATGTCTGTGTCTATATGTCAGGTTGGGTATCAGACGCCACCTCTCTGGGGACACCTCAGGCCCTCCAAGGTTTGGAGGCCTATCTCCACCCACCACCACTTCCCCTGCCGGTGGCGGACTCCCTCAGGTGTCGGTGTGTTGGTGGTTCTTTGTGTCTGGGGGTGGGCGTCCGGGTGCACACCGGCTCACTCCTTGGCGGCCGCTTGTCGGGGCCTGGGGCCTGGGGCTCGCTCGGGCCCCTTTGGAGGTGGGGTGCCCCCGGCCTCTCGGCCTAGGGCTCGGTCACTCAGGCGCAGCTGGGGGCCGGCGGAGCTCACGGGCGCGTCACTGCAACTCCCCCTGACTTCTGCTCCGCGGCTGCTGGGCGAGCCCTCATCTGGGACTCTCCTCAGCTCTTACTGGGACAGTGGCGCGGCTGCCCCTCTGTTGGTCTTCCTTGGTCTCTTGTGTTCTGGGGGCCTCTGGATGTCTGGAGTTTTGATCTCCTCCATACCCGCTTCACACCCTGGAGGACGGGGCTGTGGCCCCCCCACACTCCCTAGCAGATCATTACATGGAGAAACCTTTGGAATGCAAGCATGCTGATCCACACAGGTATGCACACATGGGTATTCACAGACGCGGACTAAAGCTTTCTTGGCTGCTACCTCAAAGCACACTGTGCGCTGTCTATCTTGCGTGCTGCACAATATCGTTTATTACTTAGTAAATACTGATATCTATGACTAGCTAGTTTATTGTGATGGTGCTTTGTTTTCTCTATTATTATGTTGCTCTTTGTTGTTTGCTGTCTCCTCTGTTTGTTTTTGTTTGTTTGTTTTTTTTTTCTCCATACAGGTGACCCAGGAGTTTTTTTTTTTCTCTCTCTTCCCCCCCCCCCTTCTCACCGTCTCTTCTCCCCTTTGGTTTTCTTTCTTTCTCTCCCCCTCTCTCTCTCATTCATTCCCCCTGTCCTATTTATTAAAAAAAAAAAAAAAAAAAATGACAAAGGATGAACTGAAGCTCTGCCATCACGTAATGTCGCATACTGCTGTTTCTGATGTCATTTAGAAAAAAAAAACAAAAAAACAAAAAAAAAAACACAGCAATGATGAAGAGGAGCAGCATTACAGCCAAAGTCCAGTTCATACAGTTAGGTCCATAAATCAAATAAGGGAAAATAAAATGTTGTTGGATGCACCTGTCTGCACCCTTAATGCTCTCTGGTCGCTATGGTAACGCGTAAACATTTCTTTCAAAATAAGACACACGACTACAACACAGGAAAGACCCAGGGAAACGAAGTTAACGATAAAAACCCTGAAAACCATTGTTGGATTTATATTTTATCATTGTCATTGTTATTGGGGAATATCTAACCATATATGCTTAGAGGTGTAGAACCAATTGTGTAATGATAGTAGTCTTTAAAGACTTTGTGTGACTCCAGAGTGTTCTGGCATTCACACCCACGTCCTGGGATCATGGGAGAGGTGCTACCTTCTTATTGTTTTGTGGTAGGATGTCTGTTTTAGTCTAAGTGCCTTTTGTTTAGATGAACTGCTGGACTTCCAGACCAGCAGGTTTAGGGAAGTCGTTTATGGGGTCACACTCTGACTCCACACACACACACACACACACACACACACACACACACACCTACATAACATACAGACTGGTACCTTTGTTCACGTGTATGTTAATGAACCTATGTATGTTCATGTAACCTCAATAAAAGAACAGTGTTACGAGGGAACGGACGAGAGCGACTGTGGTCAAGCGAAGGAACGGCATTGGTCCAGGTCTCTCCCGTGCACGAGAAACATAAAGAACTACTCGTGTCTTGCTTTGCTGTGTAGCTGGATTGAACGATCCAGCGAACAGGTTTATGCTACAAACCTATCAACCATCAATTTCACACCGAGCCTCGACTCTCACGGCCCGGTACCAAACGACTCACGGACCGGTCCGTGACCCGGGGGTTGGGAACCGCTGAGTTAACGCATGAGTAGTTCAGGGCTGCACGTCATTTTCATTGTTAATATCTTTGTGAAAAGCACATTGATGTGAAAATCTTCATGAGAGTCAGAGGCCCTACAACACGATTAAAGATTCATTCAAAAGAAAATCACAAGTTATTATCATCTTCAGAACATTTCATTAAACATTAGAGACAGACTGCTGAGTACATCTCATCTCTATCCAAACAACCTACAGTCCACAAACACATCATGAACCAGTGCTCTGGGCTGTGGTCTGTCCCCAGTTACATGGATCAGCTGGTTCCCTGCAGGTGACTGCTGCTGTGGTTTGGAGCGGATGAATAAACCTGAACTGAATCAGGTGTCCAGTTACTTTTGGTCCCTTTAAACCAGGCTGTCACATGTTCAGGATGTGAAACTCCTCCTCCTCCGTGAAAACGGGTGTGGGTCTCAATCAGCCAAGGTTTTGGGTGAACCCATTGTGAGATCTAGCCCCACGCTATCATGTGATTTCCTGTGATCAAATGTCCCAGGATGTGAGTGGGCGTTAAGACGTCCATGTCCCTCTTCAAGCAACTTAAAGAAGTCCAGACGCTTTTCTTTCCAAGCTCCTTCGACAACATCATTCATAGAACAACTTCCAGCTTCTTTTGCTCGGCTACAGTTTGGATGGATTTGCATTTAAAGATGCAACAAGACTAAAATGGTTAGGGTCAGGAGGTCAAAGGTCAGAGAGGGAGGACAGCTGCCCAAGACCCTGACTGAGATGTACATCCACTTCCTGGTGGTTCAGGCCAAAGTGAAGAAGGTCAAGTATGATGGAGGAGCTGAGACAGATCCACACTGGAGTCCAGAGAGCAGGAAGATGATGGAGTCTCTGGGAAAACTGGCTTTTGATCAGCTGCAGAAAGGAAACCTGATCTTCTATGAATCAGACCTGACAGAGTGTGGCATCGATATCAGAGCAGCCTCAGTGTACTCAGGAGTGTTCACACAGATCTTTAAAGAGGAGAGAGGACTGTACCAGGACAAGGTGTTCTGCTTCATCCATCTGAGTGTTCAGGAGTTTCTGGCTGCTCTTCATGTCCATCGGACCTTCATCAACTCTGGACTCAATCTGCTGGAACAACAACAAACAAAGTCCATATGGTCTATATTGTTTTGGAAACAAAAACCTGAAAAAGAAGTAAAATCTGTAGAGAAACACTTCCACCACAGTGCTGTGGATAAGGCCTTACAGAGTCCAAATGGACACCTGGACTTGTTCCTCCGCTTCCTCCTGGGTCTTTCACTGCAGACCAATCAGACTCTCCTACGAGGTCTGCTGACACAGACAGGAAGTAGCTCACAGACCAATCAGGAAACAGTCCAGTACATCAAGGAGAAGCTCAGTGAGAATCTGTCTGCAGAGAAAAGCATCAATCTGTTCCACTGTCTGAATGAACTGAATGATCGTTCTCTAGTGGAGGAGATCCAACAATACAGGACTTCAGGAAGTCTCTCCACAGGTAAACTGTCTCCTGCTCAGTGGTCAGCTCTGACCTTCATCTTACTGTCATCAGAAGAAGATCTGGATGTGTTTGACCTGAAGAAATACTCTGCTTCAGAGGAGGCTCTTCTGAGGCTGCTGCCAGTGGTCAAAGCCTCCAACAAAGCTCTGTAAGTACATTTGTATTCATATGCTTGTTGACAAAAAGCAGGTGTGATCAACTAAAACCACTAACAAAATAACCCCCAAAGCCACAGTTATGAGTGCTGGTGTCTGAAAAGTGTATACAACTGTTAAGTGATAATCAGTACTCACTTTGTTCAATACTGAATACCTGTCGGCATTTCTGAAATTTTTCTGGGTGTAACTGTCATCAAAGTTACACCCAGACCTGGCCTTGAGTTGTTATCTGAGTTTTAATCATGAACTCTTCTTAAACGATGACAAAATAAAGAAATTTGGCACGTTTTGTTGATACCAAAAGCCTATTGAACTATCCACTGTTCTTTTACTGCTCTGTTCTCTGTTCTCTCTCTGATTGTTTCCACATGTTGCTCGTTACTTTCTTGACAAAAAGAGAATGGAATATTGCTAAATGTTATGTAATCTCATTACACTTGATCAAAAGTAAGTTTTTTTTAAATTGTTTTTCTGTTATTTTTCAGACTGAGTCTCTGTAACCTGTCAGAGAGAAGTTGTGAAGCTCTGTCCTCAGGTCTCAGCTCTCAGTCCTCTAATCTGAGAGAGCTTGACCTAAGTAACAATAACCTGCAGGATTTAGGCGTGAAGTTTCTGTCTGAAGGACTGAAGAGTCCACACTGTACACTGGAAACTCTCAGGTGAGATCAAGCATTTTGTAATCAACTGGCAGAATTAGCAAATTAATAATAAGGTAATCCTTTAATAAGAGGAGATATGGGGGTGTTCTGATGTGCAAAGTACTCTTATGTTGAAAGATTCTAAAACAAGAAGTAGTTCCTGGGAACTGCTTTCTGTTTTATTGCTGTCTAAGTAGAAACTTGCTGATGAAATTACTGATGAGTTTGCAGAGTTGAATCCACAGAACACAACACAAATATTCTTACACCCGACAATATGTACATAGTCATGGTGTTGGGTGCTGAAGATCATAATTAGAAATTTAATTATAAATTTCTTTAAATGCACATTCAGGTCTGTGACACTCATTCAGACCGTGAGCACTGGCTCTGTGCTACATACAGACATTTCTGCATCCCTGCCATTCAAAGGCACTTTGTTATATATAGTTTATATATGTAGTATTCAAAACTGAACTGTAAGCTTGGTGTTTTTAAAGGAAGCAATTTTAATTCAGTGTTTTCATTAGTCTTAATTTTATACATTTACTACCACTAAGAAGAGAACGGACATGACCTTAAGGCCTGGACAAGTTTGAAACTTTTTGTCCTTCACAATGGAAAATGGGTATCACTTTATCCAGCTTCTAATTTATAAATTCTGCACTCAGCTTTGCCGTCTCCAATATCACTGAAATTCAGCCAGATGCTGCTCATTTTATGCTTTCACTTTTTCCTGACACGCTTGAATTTAAACCTGTGTCTGTGTGTACCAGGCCTGTACCACTAAGCTTGCTTTCTTCTGAACGTTTGCCCCCATCCCTTTCTTTAAATAGTGGCATGATCCCAGGCTGTCTCTTAATGTGATTGGCCACATGATGTGTCCATCAGAATAAAGTCCCAGCCCTGCTGCCATGGAATATCAGCAACCCTGAAAATTCTTTAATAACTGATATATGAAATTATCTCAGGGGCTGAATTTGGCCGACGGGCCATATGTTTGACACCCCTGGTTTAGACAGTTTAGCATTCTATGTTCTACTGAGTTAACTCCAAGCTGAGTAGCAAATCAGCTAACTGCAGCCACAAGCTGCGACTGGTTTTCTTTGTGGATGATGATGTATTCTCCCTTTACTAGGTTCACTCAGGTGTTCCACTCATGGTTGTTATTAACTTCCTGTTTTATTTTGGTAGTTTTCATCTCTGGTGTCAAAGGTTTAGTTTTACTTCCTCCCCTGACATTGTCTACATGAGTTTCAGCTGTACAAGGTTTTATTGCGTGTTTATTGATTTGACGCTTCTTTTTATTTAACTATTATTGTTGACTTCTAAACAATTGTTAAAAAGTATTTTCATTGAAATATCAAATAATTTATTACTTTATCAGCTAATTCATTATACTTCTCTAAATAAGGGTGATAGTGTGTGTGGGTTGTCTTCAGATACTCTGCTTCCTCCCACAGTCCAATGTGAATGAGGCCCAGCTGTAAAGTCACAGCAGTCACACTGTATGTGTCTCATTGTCACTGGAGTTTAGGCTCCATGCATCCAGCTGGTGCTGCAGAAAAAGTAGAAATGTTTCTGTTTGGTTCTAATCTGCTGCTGAGTCTCTTTTACAAAGATAGAACTGCAGCTAATCATGCTCATGTAGCCAGTTAGTAAAAACCCAAGTCACCGTCAGACTAGGGTTGCCAACTTCCTGGGACACCTCGTGGCCAGGGCCGGGCGACCCAGTTGTCTCCACCCTTCCAAGTGTGGTGAATTTTTTTAGCTCTTTTTTGTGTGTGTGAAATTATTTTTTTAACCATTTGACTTGAAGTTGATTTAATGATGCATATTCTTTGTGATATGAACACATGGGAAACAAATGATCATTTAGCCATTTATTTGTAGCGCAAAATGACAACATTAACACAGTAAAACAGGTCTCTTTCTTAAACAGAAGCCTGTCATGCTTAACTTTAAAGAATATAAGTTAATCTTTCTTTAAAAGAACTCTGTCCTGCTTAACTTAAAATTATATAAATTTATAGAAAACAATAGAAAGAAAAACATTCTTATAACAGTCCACATGAAGTGCATTTAGTGCAGCTGGCTTCAGTTGAGGTATTATTTCAGCTTCTCTAATGCTAATCAGCTGCTCGTGTTTGTAAACCTGCTTGTTCCCATGATTACGCATCATAACTCATCATCATTATTAATCTATGTATTACTTTTATGTATTAGTCATCTATTCGTTGTAATCATCTATCCTTGCAGTTGTTTATTACACAAAATAAATTATATTATCACACTTCTGGCCACATAGAGTTGATATTCACTGCACATGCCCACATTAACCTTAACCAGAGGGTTTAAAAACAACAACAATGTCTACATACCATATCTTCTGCTGCCATGGCCTGGTGAACAACAAATTGGTTAAGGGTTCCCTGAGCTTTCATGCCACTCATGTGCCCACCACTAGAAGCATGCTGCCAGTCCACCATGGCCTATGAAAAAAGTGCGACGGCACACAGTGCAGTGCGCTTTATAGGTGTTATCGCGCACTTTTTCCAGCGAGGTGTTTTCATTTTCCCATTCCTCCCTGCACTTATGCAGCCTTTTTTTTTTCTTTCTAGGTGGGGTACAAACATTGCTGGTCGAAGGTGTACTGTCGTCCGAGACTTGCACCGCAGTGTCAGCGTTTGTTTCCCTGTTGGCCATGCTTCTTTTTGTGGTCATCTGTTGTCTTCTGGTATTTTCTCAGCGAGCGACCTTTCCTCTACCAATGAGATAAGTGGTAATCTGAATTGTCATACTCGTGCGTAAGGTCATTGGTCACAAAGCAGGAGAGGGGCTGGGAATTATGTTTTCAAACAAAGCGTTAATTCCATTAACATTTATAGACTACTTTTGATTCTCTCTGTATTACAGGACAAAGTGCGTCCCTTTGGAGCTCAATACGGGACGTGTACTTTTTATTTATTTATTTATTTTTTTTTTTTGCCTGTCCCGTTTGGCTCTTTTGCATCAGAATTGTTGTCTAAAGGCAAAGAAAGATGCCCAACGGATTTACTTTACCAAATTGACCATCCCAGCCTTGCCATAATGGTCCATTTGATTCACCTTTTATTGTTTATTTTATTTTCACTTGCTGAATACGGGACAGACTTGACTGGGGGAAAGAAGGGGAGAAAGAAAGAGGGAAAGAGAAACAGCTGAGAAGAGGGACGGGGGAGAAGGGCAAAAAACAAAAACCAACAGAATGAGCAGGAAAAAAAAAATGCATCTATCGATCACCTGGACCACCTGTTGAGAAAGAAAAAGGAAAACAAGCAGAAGAGAACAAGAGTAATAGAATAAACAACATCACGATGATATATGGGAATATGACAGTAAATACTAAATATTAAACATTATTGTGCAGCACATAAGATCAACAGAACACAGTGTGCTTTGAGGTAGGAGCCAAAAAGGGTGTAGTTTGTGGGTGTGATCACCCGTGTGTACACCTGTGAGCATGGACGCGCTTGTTTTTTTAAAAGGTTCCTTCATGTAATGATCTGCTAGAGGGTGTGGGGGGGCCACAGCCCCGTCCTCCAGGGCATGAAGCAGGTGTGGAGGAGATCAAAACTCCAGACATCCAGAGGCCCCCAGAACACAAGAGACCAAGGAAGACCAACAGAGGGGCAGCCGCGCCACTGACGTGTACTTTTCTTTCTAAATACGGGACGATTCCGTTATTCAAGGGACGGTTGGCAACCCTACGTCAGACACAGCAGACATTTAGTGATGATCTCACTGTATGTGGTCTTTTAGCGCCTCCTAGTGGTGAATTTGTGGAGTGGTGTTAGTCTGGGTGAGGAGTGTAACTATTGAGTGACACAGACCGAGCCTGCATGCTGGTAGCACCTTAGCCACAGCTCGGGTGTGGAAAAGCTGAAAAAGAAGGTTTTCTAGTTTGTAACGAGGAAAAAACTGAGAGGACTGAGTTAAAGAGAGGCTGGAGAGTAACACAGAGCAGCAATGAAAGCTGTTCACACAGTTTAGACAGTTTAGCATCAAATGTTCTAGTGAGTTAGGTTAGCTCCATGCTAACGAACAAATCAGCTAACTAGCAAGCCAGCTAACTAGCAGACCAGCTAACTAGCAAACCAGCTAAATGTAGCCACAAGCTGCGACTGCGGTTTTATAACGAGAGCATCAGACACTCAGACTGGTTTTCTTTGTGGATGATGATGTATTTTTATTCTAATCCTTCATGGTGAAGCTGCCATTCACCCACTGCTCCTGGCAATGTTGCCAACTCCTCAGTAAGGAAAATTGCTATTGACTGTCCTAAAAGTTGCTGGAAGGAGGTCAGTGTGAATGGACTGTTGTCATTGGTCTGAATGTGTCACTATAAACATGTGCTCTTCATTATTGTGTGTGTAGAACAACAAATAAAACCAAATCACAAAAAGCTTCAAGTCAAAAACACATGAAACTTTGAGGGTTTTTCCCAAGGATGAGGAAGCAGACTCGGCCCCAAACAGCTGGATATATGGATGGTTACCAGAGCAACCACAGCAGTGCGCTCTGAGTATATTTAGTTGTATAAAGGTGTTTGTGGTGTGTTGCAGCTGAAGCAGCCTCATGTATGTTGACACAGGGAGAAAATAGTGTGAGAACACTGTTCACAGCAGTCACAGCTCGCTGCCTTCAACAGTCTCTTCTTTCCTTGTTTAGATGTCACTGATATCACCGCTCTCACACTGACCACCTGTTGGAGCTAACATGCTAACATGGCTAACAGCAGGATCACTACATGTAGTCCTTAGTGATGGAAACTGGAACCATGAAGTCAGTGATGCTGGAATAAGCATCTCCACAGTGACACTAATGGTAACTATCATGACTCTTTGATGATATTCTGTGAAACACTGACAGAGAAAAGTGTTGGACAAATCTGAACAAGTCTACTTAATATACACGACTGTCCATAATTTTGATGGACACATGTTTTGGAGAAACGCCCTCCCTCCTGCTGCTCAGTTCACTCCGCTGTTCCACTCATTTTTGTTCATTATAACCTGTTTTATTTTGGTAAGTATGGTCTCTGGTGTCAGACGTTGTCTGGATGAGTTTCAGCTGTGTCACATGACCCTCCTGTGTTGACCTCAGCTGTATAGATGGCTCTGTCCTTCCCTCAGTCTTTATGTCAGTGTCAGTTTCTCCTCCTCATGTGCTGCCGGCCTCTTTTAGATTCTCTTTAGTTTGTTCCTCGTGTCCTTTCATTCCTCAGTTTAAGACACCAAACTCATCAAAGGTTCAGTCTGCCTCCTGAAACACTCCCATTCATGACATGAGACCAATACAAGATGTCCTTGGCAGCACAAACACTGTTTTAAAAGCAGCGATGGGCAAAGCCAGGCTTCGTCAAACTGAAACACTGGAAGCATTTGTGCCATCTTGAAGATGCTGTTCTGTGAAACGGGGACACAGACGAGCCCAGCACAGTTCACAACACAACTACAGACACACAATACATCAGTTTAGTCAAACATAACAGACTGCTGTGTTTACTGTAATAGGCACACAGGTTTACAGCTGTTTGTTTTGCTCCCAGCCGTGAAGCTTTGGATGCGTTATGTTGACTTTGAGGTTTTCTGGGAGTTTGTGTCATCAGTTCTACACACTGTCAATCAAAGTTACAAGCTGGCGTGGCGTTAGCTTTGATTTGGAATCACTTTGAAAAAGATACATTTCCATGAAAAGATTAAATGTGTTTTCTTTCTTTATACAAAGTTTGTCCCATTTTCACAGGCTCATTCTGACCAATCAGAAGCCTCCATTTCACGCACATCTTTAAGTCGTCCTCAGCTGAACATCTTCTGAACCATTAAAAAACTTTCCTGAACTTTACCTTCTAACACTGGCCTGATGTTTCACTGTCAGTCTGGAGTTTGGCTCATAGTGAACCTGCACAAGTCCTGTTGGATTTGACAGACTCAAAAAGGAAAATAGAGCCTGGAATCAATGTGTTTTTCTAGCTTTCCTTTTTATAGGATCAGTATTTTCTGTATTTCTACACACAGTCTGTGAGTAACAGCTGACAGTGAGGATGATATCCCTGAATGCAGTACATCCTATTTTCTGTTGTAAGTAGAAAAAAGTAGAGCGCAGACAGAGCTGAAAACTGGGGCCCGTTCTTCGTACCTCGCTTACTACATCCAAGATCAAATGACACATCCAAGACCAAATCATCGCGCTAACCGTGAGCTCGCTATTCCGGTTCTCCGAACACACCTGTTGTTGACGATTAGTACAGCTGGATGAAGTAATGTGAGATCACTGGGTGTCGTAAAAGGGGCTACGCATCGATAGTAGAAACATTGATCAGCAACCCGCTGATTGGTCGGCGAAAATGTCGAAGGGGCGTGCACGGTATTTTCCGGCAGCAGAGCAAGAACTCTTGAGTGAGGGATTTCAGGAGTTTCAGAGTTTAATCAGAACGCAAGGGAACACTGCAAAGGCTGCAAAAGCAAGGAGAGAGGGCTGGCAGGAAGTTGCTGACAAATTAAACTCGTAAGTAATTTAATAATAATAATGGAGTGGATTGATATAGCGCTTTTCAAGGCACCCAAAGTGCTTTACGATACCACTATTCATTCACTCTTACATTCACACACTGGTGGAGGCAGCTACAGTTGTAGCCACAGCTGCCCTGGGGCAGACTGACAGAAGCCAGGCTGCCATATCGCGCCATCGGCCCCTCTGGCCAACACCAGTAGGCGGTAGGGTAGATTTATCATTTCACACTATATTATCCAATATTATATTACACTATATTATATTATAATATTGTGGTGGGGCGTGGTCTGCGGGGCCGTGCGGACGCACCTGCACGGCATCCGCAATCACGCCCGCCGTGTTAAAACACGGGGACTCAGGGGTTGGTGGTGGTGTGGTGTGACGTGAATCGAATAAAGTTGGCTCTGAACGTCGCTCCGTGGTCCCTGCTCCAGGGCAGCCTGTGCAGCCGGAGTTGGAGGCAGAGGAGCGGGACAGCCCCGCTAGGCCGGGGATCGGCGGGCTGGCTAGTCCAGCCTCGCTGCCACCAGTCGATTCTGCGCGCCTGACGTCTGCCCAGCCGCCTGTGTGCAGGAGCGCACGGCCATGCCTGTGGGGCCGTGTCCGCTTGCTACGCGGCCGACCTCCGGACCAGCTTCGCCGTTGCCGCTGGATGCGCGGGCGGCCACCAGAACGGACGCGTCCCCGTCGCTTGGTCAGGGGCTGGGGCGCCGATGTGTAGGGGCCGAGTCTCGCCCCAGTTCGCGGGGGGGGGAGTAGGTTCGGCCAGATTGCTCCCCGGCCTCAATCGGGCGATGGGGGTATGTGGTGGGGCGTGGTCTGCGGGGCCGTGCGGACGCACCTGCACGGCATCCGCAATCACGCCCGCCGTGTTAAAACACGGGGACTCAGGGGTTGGTGGTGGTGTGGTGTGACGTGAATCGAATAAAGTTGGCTCTGAACGTCGCTCCGTGGTCCCGCCGTGCCTTATTCATGCCACAAATATGTTATATTATATCCCCTTTCACATTAGAGCCACAACAGGACCCACTAGAACATGGGAACAAGTAAAAGTGAAATATAAGAATATTCTACAGAATGGTAATATTTATCACTTATATTGCTTTTCGTCTCTTGCAAAGAGACCCTGAAATAATCTGTTTGTTTGTTTATAACAGCAACCAAGAAAAGGGCAGAGCAAAAAAAAAAAAGACAGGTGGTGGTCCTGCACCCCCTCGTCAGCAAGTTGGTTAAGTGAATAATACCCTCACGGGAATATTGATATCTCTCAATGAGCACACTGTCGCGCTGAGCTAAAGGATCCTGTCTGTCCCGCAATATACGCTGGATTCTGAGGACTCTCCTTATCAATCTTGCACCTTCCGCAATGGGTGGCTCGCGTATACGGACAGGACATGGCTGCGACAGACTTCCCAAATCCACCTTCGCTTTTATAGCCGTGGTCTCCCATCTTGATTACACGAAGTAATTTGCAATTACTACTCTGAAATATGAATTACATCTGTAATAATCACATACATGTAATAGAATGTTAATAGTACATTTCCCTTTTTTAGGAAATGACCTGTATGTATCTGTGTGACATCAATAAAAGGATCAAGTGCTGCATTATCTTTAGTTACATTGATGTTATTTATTTATGGTGAAACAGTGGTGGAATATCGCTGTTGCTTTCGTATAAATGACGCGGACATACCTGCGTGGCCGCGATCTAATCCTGTTTACATAAAGTAAACCTGCTCCCCAGCAGGTTTACGCTTACGGCTCTGTTGCTATGACAGCAAGTCCCGGATGAGCTTCGGAGAACCGAACGATCCAGGATCACGCGAAATCGTCAACAATCAAATCCAGCTAACTTACTTAGCGAGGTACGAAGAACGGACCCCTGGTGCCTGTTTGATTTAGTCCTTGAAGCAGTTTTTACTGTTTTTACTGAGATCTTCTAATGATGTTACAGACAGTGTGTGGCTCTCTCTCTGCTGATAGGACTGAATGTGTGTGGAATAAACTGAAGCAGTGATATAAAAGCATCATTCAGCCATTAAAAGGGTCAAAAAGACCAGTCAATGAAAAATGGGAATTCCCGAGACTGGCAATGCCTGGAAGCCGCACCTGTGGCAGCTGAGGTCACGTGATCTGAGTGTTTGAGCCAGACGTTGGAGCAGCGTTTCCAAACATCTGCACTTCAGAAGCTCCAAAGTGTGGAAATGTCACTGTGGAGCGTCTCATCACTATCTAAGAGATTTTCTTGCCTCTGCAAAGCGAAGCTTGCAAACAGCACCATAGTTTGTCAATCCCAACCAATCAGAGCGCTCCTTATGTCACGTCACATGACTCGTGTGTTTTCCTCTTTGCTTAGCACCCAAAGAACTAAAGAAAGGCTAAAAGGACATTCAGCCAATCAAATCCCTCCTAGGAACAGGAAGTCTAGAGAGGAAATGGAGCAGAGAAGGAGAATCACCAGTTTAAATGTCTGAGTTTTAAACTGGTGACCCTCTAAAGAGGCTTTTATTGACTCTTTCTGTTTTCTTTACAGCTTTTTTCACCATTTAAACTGTTTAATATCAGATTTAGAAATAACTTTTGGACAGTTTTTCTACATTTGCACTAAAATGAGACATAAATAATGACTTTCTGACTTTACGTTGGACTAATCTAACGACTCAGCCTGGCTATGTTGGACTGGGTGTGGAAGCAGCTCCCAGTTTGAGTTCAGGAGACAGACACCCTCTCTACTTTGAAGATCAGCTTCAAACTTTCCTTTTTGATAAAGCTTATAGTTCGAGCTGGATCAGGTGACCCTGAACCATCCCTTAGTTATGCTGCTATAGGCTCAGGCTGTTGGTGGACTTCCCATGATGCTCTGCTTTCTTCTCCCCTCTTTTCACTCCTGATGCTTTTATATGTCACTACTACGTGTCCTTAACTTTTGTCTCTCTGTTTTGTTCTTGTCTCTCTGAGCTCATCTCTTCTCTTTCCCCTCACCCTGCAACCAGTCATGGTAGATGCTCCTCCTGGAGCCTGTTTTCACTGGGAGGATCTTTGTGTCAAAGGGAGTTCTTCTTCCCACCATCACCAAGTGCTGCTCACAGTGGATTGTGTCGCGAAATCTATCAATGTAGAGCAGTGAGACAAACCACGGAGGCCCCAGAGAAGTGCAATCAAACGATGAGTTTATTAACACACAGGAGAAAACATCAGCCTATGTCTTCTGACAAAAATACATGTTGTGGACACTTACAAAGCAGTGGGGTACACGCCCCCCCATGGCGTCAATAAAAATAGTCAGAGTAAAATATGTTCCAGACATTAGTCACAGTTAATGGTACATCTTGTACATGTTTAATGGCTATAAACAGACACAGAACTTCTCTTTTCTGTAACACCTTCCATACAAGGTAATAAACTTCAAGCCCTCAGGGTCTCTGGGGCTAATTATTGACTCTGGTCATCTGTTGCCAAGTAGAGTAAAATATAGTGAGACACCAAATGAGTTAAGGCCTCAGGCCTGACACATTCCTAGATTATATGTGTTATATGTATTGTAAGCATCCATGCAATCATCCTGTTCTAGTTTCCCTCAGCATGGATCACCTGGACAGTCACGCCAGTGAAGCTTAAGACCCTTAATGAACCGAACATCAACTCGACATAAGCACAAATATGCAATGTGTATGAAATACTTCTGACCGTACTTGTAATAAAAGTTAACATAATGGAAGGATCCTCAAATGAACATCTTCAATAGACAACTTTAATGCAATATCAATACTGTGAGAAATATTATTAGATGGAATAATGCTGTAAAGAACATTATTAATGCAGTTATAATGATGCAGATTATATGGCAGCAATAAAAGAATTTCTGTATCTCCACAATTGTCTGATGGTTGGGGCTTTCTCTCTAATATTAGAGGCTGTTACCTTACACTGTTAAACAGCTTCAGATGACTGTTGTTGTCCATTGGGTATTGTCACTTTTAAATAAAGTTACATTGAATGGATGTAAATGGATAGATGTTATTGTGACAAAGAGAAAACGATTGTTGACAGATTGATTGTTGTTTTGTGTGTCTGCAGTCTGTCAGGCTGTCTGATCACAGAGGAAGGCTGTACTTCTCTGGCCTCAGCTCTGAGCTCCAACCCCTCCCATCTGAGAGAGCTGGACCTGAGCTACAATCATCCAGGCTATTCAGGAATTAAGCTGCTGTCGGCTGGACTGAAGGATCCAGGCTGGAGACTGGACACTCTCAGGTATGGAGAGAAAATCTGATAGAGGAGAAAGAGCTGGAAACATTTCCTGTGTCCTTCACTCACTTCCTGTTTGTTTCCTGCAGATGACACATGAACAATCACACATGCAGGAAGATTTTCAGGGACAGACACACTAGTCTAGCTGGATAGTTCATGGATATTTATGTAGGGGTCTCCAAGGAGTCTGTTTGCAGGAACATTTAGGTCACAGGTATACCTGATATAGATACCAGTGTACCTAATAAAGTGTCAGCTAACATTTGGAAATGGAAGCTAAAATAATGACAAACTCTACATTCACAGCTGAATTCACAATAAATTTGTTCTCAAGTGCACATTTTTCTGTTATTGTTCTCAAACAACAGAATGAGAATGAAATATTGATTCTAACAGGGCCCATAAACTTTACTAACTAAACATTACTGTGAGCAGCTCCTCCATCACTTCAAAACTGTCATCAACACCACGGACATACATTGGGAGCTGGGCAGTGTCGGTGATGTCTGTGGTCTCATCAAGAGCGACTGAGTATACACTGAAACATTTGGCTTTCTCACACAGTTGCTCATAAATGTCACTTGACAGGTCAGAAATGCGATCTGCTGCGGTGTTGGCAGAAAGGCTGATGTTGCTAAACTGACCTTTCTTTCCCGGACAGACTATATTTGCAGCCTGCAATATGCACTTTTAGACAAATGCACCTTCTGTGAATGGCTTCCCTGCTTTAGCAATCATCTCACTAACCACGTGGCTCCGACTGCTGCATTATTCTCTTTGGTTGCTTTCTTGGAGAAATCTTGCTGCCTCAGTAGATCTGTTTTAAGACTGGCAACCCGGTTCGCTCTCTCGTCTCCCTGGTATTTTGCATCCAGCTCAGCATGTCTAGTTGTGTAATGACGTTTCAAATTGTATTCCTTGTGCAGCGCAACTTTCTCTGTGCAAATAAGACAGGTCGGGGTGCCCCTGTGCTCAACAAAGAAATATTGCATTTCCCACTTTTCCTGAAATTGTCGGTGCTCATCACCAACCTTTCTCTTCACCGCAGGCTTTGAAAAAGACATGTTTGGGGCTATGTGACATTTATAATTCTACTTGGTGTCACTGTCGCATTGAAGTTTCAGTCAAGCGTTTAGCCGACGGACGGGGAACGTCTCAACGCGTAGAGAACGTCATTTCTGCTTCTTTTTCTTGCAACCGTAGCACGGCGATCGGCAGATAAAAAGCCGGTAGCAGTCTCCTTTGTTTTTACGCTCGATGTTCATGTCTTTCATGACGACACGAACACCGTGGCGTTTGCAGATGGTAGAAAGTGCAGGGATAGCGAGCGCAAAAAAGGCGACTGCTCACGGCGCCGGGCTGTTGTTGCAGGAGAAAGAAGCGGAAATGACACCGTGACATATAACAAATAACATCAGCTGTTTCTGATGTTAGTTGTTTTGACTGCTTTTACATTATATTGAAATATATGTAATGTTCATGTTTGCTGCAATGCAAACGCAGTGATGCAAATAAAAACATGGAGCCACAAATTACGGTGCGACCCTATAATTAGTCCGGGTTACCGGGGACTGTTGTTGCCGATGAACAGGTGTCGCTATGTGACTGCAGACTAAATTGGGCTGCATTGAGTTCATGACTTTTCTTTTATCCCGCCGCCTACGCATCACTGTGAGAGTTAATATGAGATCTCTCTCTGTGGAAAAATAACTTTAAATCCCACTGACGTGTGTATAAATCTATATACGTATAATGTCCCGCTGGGCAGCAACTTAAAAAAACAACTTTTTTTTGAAGTGTTGTGAACGCAGCGCGCTGGGGCGAATGTCGGCGTTTGCCCAATAGAAAGGAGGAAGCCAGCCAGGCACAGGAAAGAAAGAAACACTCCAGGGCAACGCTGCTGGAACTTTGACTCATTGAGAAATGTTTCCCTGCTTGCATCAAGCCCGGCTGGTGTCCCCTGAGATCCATATCCCACCCTGATTGGTGGGTTAATTCAGCTCCGCCCACAACACTGTAAAGTGTCATACATTATCAAACTAACATTACATTTTCATATTAAGGTGGGGCCAAAAACTATCGTCCTGCGGGCCGCAATTGGCCCACAGGCCACGAGTTTGAGACCCCCGGTGTAGGAGGACACCTACTCTGTGTCTGGTTAAGTATAAGAGCCCTTTGTTAGGGGGACCGCTGGACTCTTAGCACCAGCTTTGGGGTCACAGGGTCACATCTGGAACACACACACAGACACACACACACACACACATACCCGTTTCTTGGGTTAGAGGGACAATTTCTGAAATTTTTGGCAAATCAGACTGGACATAGGGCTATGGGGACACCGGGTTCCAGAGGTGCTAGAGCTACAATATGCATATCAAAAATCATGAAAAAAAATCAGCAAACCTATACACAACTTAAAATTTAAACATTTTCTTTGCTCGACTGAGATATAAAAAAGGCTATTTTTTCAGACATTCTGGTGGTTTGTAGAGACTTTTCTGTAGCTCGGTCTATAAGGACAGTCTGGTGTACAAGGTCAGTGATGTCATCATACATATACACAAAGTATAGTCTGTTCTGAAGGGACACATGGTGTGTAAAGCCAGTCTACTGTACACACACACACTGAGTAAATCTGGTTTAAAAGGACACATGGTGTGTAAAGCCAGTCTACTGTACACACACACACACACTGAGTAAATCTGGTTTAAAAGGACACATGGTGTGTAAAGCCAGTTCACTGTACATATACTCACACATGCACTAAGTATAACCTTCTTAGAAAAGAAGGTGTATTATAAGACTGTGACTGATACATCATTATAGTAAAATTGAATAAATTTGCTTAGGCTGCTGCCCCTGCGACCCGGCCTCGGATAAGCAGTTGAAGATGGATGGATGGATGAATAAATTAAAAAATAATAAAAAGACTATATTTTGGTTTTCTCTGATGAGCATTACAATCTGACATACAAGCTTACATAAAACACCACAGATCATATCTGTTGTGATCTACTAACAGGTGGTCAAAGTGTCATTAAAACAACTAGAAGCATAACACAACAGTGCTTGCATCAACTAGAACAAACTATGTATTATAGAGTTTTTCATTGTCCTGAAGAAACTGGCACTGAGTGGCTGACCAATAAAACAGCACCTTTGCACACCAGGGGTGAGTCGGGCTGACACCATGACTTATACATAAGACTTATATCAACACACAACACATTTGTTGAATTACTGAACTATATTTAATATAACCAACTCAATAATCAATTCCTTAAAAGGACAGCATTGTAACAATTATTGAAGGAAAATAAAAGTGAATCCTGGCATTAAAAGACTCAGGCTAACCACACATCAAAACAAAACACTGCCTGTGAGCACAGTGAAGTCAACTACATACTTTTTGAATGGAGAACACTAACCTTGAAATCAGGCCCAGAAAGGTAAAGGCTCAGACTGTCAAAAAGTGCATTTAGTGTTTAACATTTATTTATTTTTTTTTAAAGGCCAGTCCTCTGTTGCGCACAAAATCTCAAATGTTTTGAATAGATCTCGTCTCCAAGATAGGTTGTTCCTTTTCTTTGCACTTCAGACACTGCTGGTTGGTGACAGTGATACCGTTTTCAATAAAAGGCTTCATATGTTTCATCACCGCTCCTATCTCCTCCTCAGACCATGGTCTCTTCACACACCGCCTTGATGAAACACGTAAACCTGTTCAATAAAACAAAACAAATTTGAAGTTTAAAAAGATCATGTGAGATGCACTTGTAGGTAGAGATGGTGTTCAAAACTGTGAAAACAAGCTGGTACTTGTCTAAACAAATTGTGTGTGATAATAAATAGACTGTAGACCTGATAAAATTTAAAGTTTGATTGTTTTCATTAACATGATAGTTCATCACACTGCTTGGTAAACACAAAATACATTCAGCTTCTTTATATGTTATATAATGTCTAACCACATGATGTTGGTGTTAACTGCACATAGTGCCTAGTGATGGACATGGCATCTGATTTATATCATACCTTTAGTAACTGAGTCAGGGACAGGAGGTGAACCAGAAGTCACACAGGCATCATTCCCCTGGTCATCTAAAAAATATTGCACAGTATAAATGTATGGGCTTAAAGAGGCTTTCTGCCTACCAATCAAACACCATGAGCACAGAGGGGACAATGACAGCCAGTTCTATTATACTAACTATACACATGGCAATGCTGCTGAACTGGATGAAGTCAACAATACCTTGGGTAATAAGTTTACTGGGAAATGATGTAGATTTTGCACAGGCCAAATCTTGCTTGGCCAAAACTGATGAAGCATCAAAATACTAGTCATAAAGCATTAGTGTCACAATTAGGAATGGAACAACTAACAATCGACCATGTAAAAATGTACTGATGGTTAGTAATATTGTTCTATACACAATCCCAGGTTATCGTAATCAGCATAGTAGTGTTAATAGTAAAGTCTGATTTCATTTTTAATGCAATGAAAAACAGAGATGCAAGTGGCATTAATGAAACAAGAGAGCATCGTTATCATACGTGATGTGCGCTGTTAAAATACGTTACTGCACATTTCACTGGATTTGTCTCTGAACAAGACTAACTCACAGATCCCAGCTCATTACATAAGATATGTTGGGCAAACTTTGAGTACAGCATTGAAAATGTACCTTGAGCTGCAGTCTCGGAGAAGTGAGGCAAATCAGAAGTAATATGTTTTTTATATATATATATATATATATATATATATATATAAGAGAACAGCACCACCAAGGCTGGAGACGGAGCAATACTGGAAGAGCATATGGGAGAAGGATGCAACCCATAACGGCAATGCTCAGTGGCTAGAGGATCTGAGGGCAGACCACAGCGACCTCCCTGAACAGGGTCCAGTAACCATCACAGTGGCAGATATCCAAGAAAGGGTCTCCAGTATGAAGAGTTGGACAGCACCAGGGCCCGACATGGTTCACGCCTACTGGCTGAAGAAGCTGACTGCACTCCACGAGCGTCTGGCAGCACAAATGAACCAGCTGCTAGTTAACGAAAGACACCCGGAATGGCTAACTGAAGGCCGGACGGTCCTGATCCCCAAGGACCCCAAGAAGGGACCGGTCCCCTCCAACTACCGACCAATAACCTGCCTCAGTACTACATGGAAGCTCCTGTCAGGCATCATATCGGCTAAGATGAACAGGCACATGGGTCAATACATGAGCGGGACACAGAAAGGAATTGGCAAGAATACCAGAGGTGCAAAACACCAGCTACTGGTAGACAGAACAATCAGCCGAGACTGCAAGACCAGACTGACCAACCTGTGCACGGCCTGGATTGATTACAAGAAGGCCTATGACTCAATGCCCCACAGCTGGATACTGGAATGCCTAGAATTGTACAAGATCAATGGGACCCTAAGAGCCTTCATCAGGAACTCAATGGGGATGTGGCGTACAACACTAGAGGCCAACTCCAAGCCCATAGCACAAGTTACCATCAAGTGCGGGATCTACCAAGGAGATGCTCTGTCCCCACTGCTGTTCTGCATAGGCCTGAACCCCCTCAGTGAGATCATTAACAAGACTGGCTACGGATACCGACTACGGAACGGAGCAGTTGTCAGCCACCTCCTGTACATGGATGACATCAAGCTGTATGCCAAGAGTGAACGAGACATCGATTCACTGATCCACACTACCAGGCTATACAGCAATGACATTGGAATGTCGTTCGGACTGGAGAAGTGTAGTCGGATGGTAACAAAGAGAGGGAAGGTAGTCAGAACTGAGGGGATTGAACTACCAGAAGGCAACATTGCAGACATAGAGGACAGTTACAAGTACCTGGGGATCCCGCAGGCAAATGGGAACCATGAAGAGGCCGCTAGAAAGGCTGCAACCACCAAGTACCTGCAGAGGGTCAGGCAAGTCCTGAGGAGTCAGCTGAATGGTAAGAACAAGATCCGGGCCATCAACACATACGCCCTGCCCGTGATCAGGTACCCTGCTGGGGTAATAAGCTGGCCAAAGGAGGAGATAGAAGCCACTGACATAAAGACAAGAAAGCTCCTGACCATGCATGGAGGGTTTCACCCCAAGTCCAGCACCCTGAGGCTGTACGCTAAGCGGAAGGAAGGGGGCCGGGGACTGGTGAGTGTCAGCACCACAGTCCAGGATGAGACAAGGAACATCCAAGAATACATTGGGAAGATGGCCCCAACTGACCGAGTGCTCAGTGAATACCTCAGGCAGCAGAAACCCAAGAAAGAGGAGGGAGACGAGGAACCATCATGGAAGGACAGGCCCCTGCACGGTATGTACCACCGGCAGATAGAGGAGGTGGCTGATATCCAGAAATCCTACCAGTGGCTGGACAAAGCTGGACTGAAAGACAGCACAGAGGCACTAATCATGGCAGCACAAGAACAAGCTCTGAGCACAAGATCCATAGAGGCTGGGGTCTATCACACCAGGCAAGACCCCAGGTGCAGGCTGTGTAAAGATGCCCCAGAGACTATCCAGCACATAACAGCAGGGTGCAAGATGCTAGCAGGCAAGGCATACATGGAACGCCATAACCAAGTGGCCGGCATAGTGTACAGGAACATCTGTGCCGAGTATAACCTAGAAGTCCCGAGGTCAAAATGGGAGATGCCCCCAAGGGTGGTGGAGAATGACCGAGCTAAGATCCTGTGGGACTTCCAGATACAGACGGACAAAATGGTGGTGGCTAACCAACCGGACATAGTGGTGGTAGACAAACAGAAGAAGACGGCCGTAGTGATCGATGTAGCGGTTCCCAATGACAGCAATATCAGGAAGAAGGAACACGAGAAGCTGGAGAAATACCAAGGGCTCAGAGAAGAGCTCGAGAGGATGTGGAGGGTGAAGGTAACGGTGGTCCCCGTGGTAATCGGAGCACTAGGTGCGGTGACTCCCAAGCTAGGCGAGTGGCTCCAGCAGATCCCGGGAACAACATCGGAGATCTCTGTCCAGAAGAGCGCAGTCCTGGGAACAGCTAAGATACTGCGCAGGACCCTCAAGCTCCCAGGCCTCTGGTAGAGGACCCGAGCTTGAAGGATAAACCGCCCGCAGGGGCGTGCTGGGTGTTATATATATATATATATATATATATATATATATATATATATATATATATAAATATATATATATAAATATATATATATATATATATATATATATATATATATATATATATATATATATATGTCACACAGTGGAAATTTATATATATATATATATATAAATTTCCACTGTGTGACATATATATATATATATATATATATATATATATATATATAGCGAGTTCTCACACTTAGAAATCATGGAGGGCTCTGAAATTTTCATCATAGGTACATGTCCACTGTGAGAGACATAATCTAAAAGAAAATTCCGGAAATCACATTGTATGATTTTATAACAAGTTTTTTGTATATTTCTTTGTAAAATAAGTATTTGAACACTTGAGTCAAACTATATTAATATTGCCTTTGTTAACAATTACAGCAGCCAAACAGTTCCTGTAGTTCTTCACCAGGTTTGCACACATTGCAGAAGGTCTTTTGACCCACTCCTCCACACAGATCTTCTGTAGATCTGTCATGTTTTGGGCCAACACAGACTTTTAACTCCATCCACAGATTTTCTATTGGACTGAGGTCTGGAGACTAGTGAGGCCACTCCAGAACCTTGAAATGCCTCTTACGGAGCCACTCTTTGGTTTTCCTGGCTGAGTGCTTCAGGTCTTTGTCTTGTTGAAAGACCCAGCCAGAACCCATCTTCAATGCTCTGACTGAGGGAAGGACGTTTTGGCCCAAAATCTCACAATCCATGTCCCCGTTTATCTTCTCCTTAATACAGTGCAGTCGTCCTGTCCCCTGTGCAGAAAAACAGCCCAGAGCATGATGTTTCCACCCTCATGCTTCACTGTAGAATGGTATTATTGGGATGAGACTCATCCTTCTTCTTCCTCCAAACCCCAACAATGGAGTTTAGACCAAAAAGTTTTATTTTGGTCTCATCTGACCACAGGACTTTCTCCCATGACTCTGGATCATCCAGATGGTCCCTGGCAAACTTCAGACGGGCCTGGACATGGGTTGGCTTAAGAAGGGGAACCTTCAGTGTGATGAATGATTTTAAACCATGACGTCTCAGTGTATTACTGATAGTAGCCTTGCCAACGGTGGTCCCAGCTCTCTTCAGGTCATTGACCAGCTCGTCCCGTGTAGTTCTGGGCTGATTCTTCACCTTTCTTAGCATCACTGACACCCCACGAGCTGAGATCTTACGTGGGGCTCCAGTCCGAGGAAGACATTAGCCTCTTCCATTCAGGGGCGCCTGCAGGAGTCTTGCAGAGGGTACGCACAGTCACCTGCACGCGCTCCATCGCGCACACGCACATGCGTGCACGCGCACTGTCGCGCACCGAGCTGCTTGGCAGTGGCTCTGGAGCCCTTTCCAGCTTTGTGAAGGTCTAAAGTTTTGTCTCTTGTGTCGTTGGAAAGCTCTTTGGTTTTACTCATGTTGCTGCAACACTTTTGACAGATTGTGGGGTGCACATGTGTCTTTATAAAAGCTAACGGCATCAAACAGGTGCTGCTAAATTAGAATCATGAGCAGAGTGTAGTTGGACTGTTTAAAAGCAGAATAACAGGTATTTGAGGGTCAGAAATCTGCATGATAAGCAAGTGTTCAAATACTTATTTTAAGCAGTAATATACAAAAATATTTTAATAAAATCATACATTATCATTTCCGGAATTTTCTTTTAGATTCTGTCTCTCACAGTGGACATGTACCAACGCTGAAAATTTCAGATCCCTCCATGATTTCTAAGTGGGAGAACTTGCAAAATAGCAAATACTTACTTTCCTCACTGTAAATGGTATTAACTACACAGCAAAGTACAAACAGAACTGCAATAACAACCAGAAGGGATGCTTGCGATCTTTAGCTGGGTATGAAAAGTAGAACAAATATTGCAAACATCTGGCAGCTACAGTGGAAATGTATTTAATCCACTACGAGTGGTCTTTTCTAACCAGTGTCCCCTCAACCCATGTGTTTTTCTGAGTATGCCAAACACTGGAGATGAAACAGTGAAAGACTCAGTTTGAGCTCAGATGTCAGGACAGTGTTCTCACATACCTTGAGTTTGTCTGTGTCAGACACACACACATAGTTAAGCATTTTCTGTTTCACCTTCAGTTAAATACAGTTCTAACTCTCACCCTAACTGCAAGGAAACAGAGTGATTAACCCTTACCTAGTTAAGTGAAGCCAAAGTAAGACAATACTAAGAAGCTAAAGTGACTGTGAGTAAAAGGTGCATGTATATGCCTGACACAGAAAAACCCAAGGTTTTCAAGGACACTGTCCATCAGCCTCATAATGACATCTGAGCTCAAACTGATGCTTTCACTGTTTCACCTCCAGTGTGTGGCCACTCAGTAAAACACTTGTTAAGGGGACACTGTGGTTAGAAAAGACCTCCTGTTCTAAATAGAGGACATTTCCACCACCGCTGCCAGATGTTTGCTAAAATACTCAAAATGGAGTTTCGTGTAAACACCATAACACTTCTAACCATTGGTCAATTTTAAAACAAAGGTCAATTTCAACTCACCTCACAAGCAGAGTCGTTAGGCACAGCTCTGGATGATTGTGGCACCTCTTTCGATTTGCTCTCTGTACAAGGGAACACAAGGAGATTCAGTGCTTGACTTTCGTTAAGTCAAAAAAACACATCTACGCATAACGCAATCAATTCACATCCCTGACTGTTACAATTCTACTCAAAATATCCATCAAGACACTATAGAATCATCAGAAATGTCCCAATACTGGCACATTTTTCATGCAGCAAACCTTCAGGCATGTCATGCATTGCCAGAAGTTAACAACATTTACTCAAAACTGACCACTGGTAAGTTCTTCTGAGAACGCTTGGGGTGACAACTCCTGATACTGGACACCAACTTCACCAATTAACTCTTTCAGAGAAGAAGTGCCACGCTGACCTCCAACAGAATGCACCTAAAAAGATGCAAAGATGAACAAGCATCAATAGTACAGTGTCCATCTGATCAAGAGGGACACTCTCAGTCAAACCTTAAAACACCCAAATGATGTTGAGAGGGAAATGCACTGTTAAATGATGACTACCTGTACTTACAATGATTTAAAGACTGTACATGCAGTATAATTGTAATCAATTGATAAACATGATCTTTACAAACCACACTATTTACCAAACTACACATTGATACAATCTTTAGTAAACAGATGAATAGGGATGGGTATCGTTTAGGTTTTATCCGATACCGGTGCCAAATCGGTACTTTTGAAACGGTGCCGGTGCTCAAACCGGTGCTTAAAGAATGGAGAACACAAAATTGGTCCAAAAACCTCTCATGTTCAGCTGTTTATTTGTAAAAAGATAACAATGTTAGCCTTTTCTGCAGCTATGGGGCATATATGGCATCACTCTTGGCTGGAAGCAGTGCTTAAACAATGGAAAAAACACAAACTTTGTCCAAAAACCTCTCATGTTTAACTGTTTTCCACTTTTTCTTTGGTCATTTTAGCCTTTTTGGCCAGGGTGAAGGGAGCATCTGCCATCAAACAAGAAGACAGCCGCATGTAGCTATGATGATGTTTGCTAGTTCACCTTACATGCATTAATGTAATAACGTGGTTAGCCTACTCAACGTAAATTACACACGAACAACATTAAGCTACTCACGCAGAGAAGAACGGCTGCTGCTGCCATCAAATACGGCGCATTTCTGGGCTTTTAAAAAAAAACCACTATGTGTCGCCAGGTGTTTCATCGGATTCGAGGTGTTACCTCCTTTGACAGTATCACAGTATCAGCTTAAAGCACTTGTTGCTGCTGAGTTTGCATCTTTTGCTGTGAAGTACAGCCAGACTTTTGACCGCTTCGCCTTGGGCATTTTTAATCTGTAGCTCTGCATAAAAGAACGTACGTACCTGGCCCCGCCTACTATCCTCGGAAACGTAAAATGATTGGCTAGAAGTGTATCACAGCTCAGGAAAAAAAGCACCGAAATGTGTGCTGCTTTTCGGTCTGGTTACTACCGTTTATGTCAGAACCGGTGCCATCATGGCACCAGACACCGGTACCCATCCCTACAGATGAATCCATGCTAACCTCATGCTCAGAGTTGTCTGCTGTAGGTCTAGATGACTGACACTCTGCTTTTAATTCTCTGTCTGTAGAAGAGAACACAAGACATGGAGGCATAGTGCTTTGCAAGACCCCAGGGTTTAACAGGTAGTGCTTACTCAAGCAGGGACTCACCTGTGAATGAGTCTGTAGAGATCACATGGTGCTCCACGTCATGGGCAATAGGCTCTGCAACACACTGTTGACCAGAAGGGATGCTTGCGATCTTTAGCTGGGTATGAAAAGTAGAACAAATATTGCAAACATCTGGCAGCTACAGTGGAAATGTATTTAATCCACTACGAGTGGTCTTTTCTAACCAGTGTCCCCTCAACCCATGTGTTTTTCTGAGTATGCCAAACACTGGAGATGAAACAGTGAAAGACTCAGTTTGAGCTCAGATGTCAGGACAGTGTTCTCACATACCTTGAGTTTGTCTGTGTCAGACACACACACATAGTTAAGCATTTTCTGTTTCACCTTCAGTTAAATACAGTTCTAACTCTCACCCTAAATGCAAGGAAACAGAGTGATTAACCCTTACCTAGTTAAGTGAAGCCAAAGTAAGACAATACTAAGAAGCTAAAGTGACTGTGAGTAAAAGGTGCATGTATATGCCTGACACAGAAAAACCCAAGGTTTTCAAGGACACTGTCCATCAGCTTCATAATGACATCTGAGCTCAAACTGATGCTTTCACTGTTTCACCTCCAGTGTGTGGCCACTCAGTAAAACACACTTGTGGAGGGGACACAAAACAGATAAGCTTGCAATCATCACTTGGGAAAGTCATACAAATTCAAGATTTAGTTAAACCAGATTGAATACCACCAAGAGGACATTTAAATATTGTGACTAGGGCTGAAACAACTAATCGATTAATCGACAACTAATCGATTATTGAAATAATCGTTAGTTGCAGCCCTAATTGTGACATCTAGATATGTATGTTTTAAACAACAATTCATAGGGGGAAATTTTTTTTAAATGACCCACCTTTTTCCGCCAGGGCCATTCTTTCCCACCATAGTCATAAGTAATTTCACTTCCTGCCGCAATTTCCTTCAGTGCAAAAAGGCAGAGATGTGGCTTCCCTTCTGCTTCAATCAACTTCATTCTGCAATTTGGTGTCCTGTGTTCATCGTTTACTAGTCGCCCAAATGACCCATCTTCAAGTGCTCCATCAATACTGCAAATTTGGAAACATACATTAAACAAACATTTATAGTGACACGCCTATGAACTATACTATAATTTTTAAGCACCAACACAAACACAACATCCAATACAAGTTTAGTTGTTAAATGCATAGTTGATAAGTTAAAGAGGGTCCATCAGTCAAGGACGCGTTGCTTTCTGACTGAGATAAGTGTTTGCGCTTCTACTTGTGCTTAGAGCTTAAACGTGGTTTTGTTGTACTGTTGCGTTGACCTAGTAGGTGTGGCTGTTACTCTTCTCTTCTCTTCCTCCTCTTGCCCACTACCTGCTCTGTGCTGCTGCTTGCGCGTGGCCACTGATTAGACCTTGTGCAATCTACAGCTAAGCGCAGCCTGGTGTGCACTGCTCTGCCAGGTGAGTTGAATTAGAGCAATCAAGGGCGGGCGTGCCTAGTAGACCTTAAAATGCATGCAGCAGTCATTTGACCTGAGTGCGACATACTGAGAGGACAGCAAACCAAGCACAATCCACTTTCCACTGTGAGGAAGACTTTGAGTTAGACGGGCTATCGGTAAGCTCGGACTCATATTTGCTGCTTATATGTTTGGGAAATATGGAAGCTCAATTGTGGAAATGTATTTATGCTTTGGGAAATAGTTACTGCATTTAAGTTTAAAAAATTATATTGATATTAAAATAAATGTTTAAGTTTGAATAGATTGTTTATGTAGATATAGTGTTTCCCACACTTATGTTAATTAATACTAAAAGTAATTACCCCAAATCCTTGGTTAAATCTTAAAACTAGTGTAAATATGTTTGGTTTAATTTAAGGAAAATAATTCTTTGTAAAAGAAAATCCTTGGTTAAAGTCTTTATTAAAATATTTGTAAACTCTAAAATGTATACTTTAAAAATTTAGTTGTTACAGAAAGTGTAAAAAGTGCAAGGTAGACCACAGTTTATTTCATCTTTGTTGTTTGAAATTACTCACCTCTGATTTAAAAACTAATGAATGTGAAACTAAAACTAGGATAAATGATAGTTTAGACAAAAGAGGCTTTACTGAAGTGTATATTTGTTATTTCATTTGTCTTCTGTATAATGCATTTAATTAATCTGAATGATTAATGAAATGTTCTTTATTTTTTGTGTTGAAAGGTTTTTCACCTATCCATCAAGCCATCCATCTACCTACCTCACAGGCAGAACACTTGACATGTACTATTTTGGCATTGTACATATTATACAGTAGTTTTGGACACAGTAGAACAGTGCACGAGTCTCCGTGTCCACATGTGCCAAATGCGCACAGACACAGGGGCGCTCATTCAGCCCTGGCCATTTGAATTTTCTCTTATTATTTTCTCTATCTCTATATTTAAATCTTCACAGCAGCGTGAGCACACTGTCTTAGCTGTAAAATGTAGGCTTATATTATTACCCCTCTAACCCCGTACATTACGCCCGTGAGTGTGTATTAGAGAAGGCACACACAGGCTTAATACGGGGACTAACGGGCCCTCAGCATATGTGGGAGTCCCGTCAGTCCCCAGTACCGAGAGTTCCCGGGGACCACAGGGTCACCGGGAAATGACGGAGCCTTAGTAAGAATGAGATCCTGCTATTCCACGGGTCCGTCACTCCCCCTTCTATAGATTCTGGGGACTGACGGGGCCGGGTACTAGAGGTAAGGACTCGTTAAAGAGCAATATGAGATGTTTGCTTCAGAAATCCTGACCTTGCAATAGAAATGTAAACATTCAGTCATTTTGAATTTACCACAATGTCTTCTGCTTCCATATGAATTCAAACATGAAGCCTGAACATGCGCTGGGGTACAGGTTATGTCTGTGTTCAGCTTCAGTTGCATCAATAAGCTCCCCTCTATACTCGACCACAAAGTCTCCTTGTTTGAAATTGGCTAAAGTGAAGATGCCACGACCTGAAGACACAACCATATTAGAGACACAGGCGTGGCAGCACTGCAAATAATCAATTCATTAAATATGTATATCTGTAAATAACAAGTATGCAATGTTGTGCTTTTTTCAATTCTACATATATAATAAAGAAAACATGTCAAAGTGCAGAAAACATAAATAGCCAGGCTCGCTAATAACTAAATTATTAAAATACCTTTAATTTTAATTTATATTGATGTTTGTACAGGTCACCACTGGTGATGCGTAACCCCTCAGTCTAGCCTGCAGTGTGTCGAAGTCACTCACCTTTAACTGAATTAATAAATTTAATTTCTAACATTGAATTCTTGTCTCTTCTTGCAAGGATGTGATTAATGGCATCCTGAAGGGGAGTAGTTCTCCATGACATGATTTGCTAAGGAAATAAGATAAAAATGTAAACAACATCAAAACTTCAAGCCTTTATGCTTACAAGGGCATTAGTAAAGCTGAATGAGAAGCACCCCCCCCCCCCATGTTAGCGTATTATTAGTTTAAGGTTATTTTAGTTTGATGAGTGCTGGAGGGATTCTGATTAACAGATAAATGGATGGGGGCAAGGCTGTATTTGTGCAGATTAACTTGACTGTGTTGATTAAGTCAAGTCTCTGACATGCTCCACCCAATTTTTCTTATTTCACTAATAGCATGGATACTGAAACTGTTTCAATTGAGTTCTATGCTTTCATTACATTCACATAACAGACACAGACAAGGCTGATGTCTGAGTTGTTTTAACAGAAAGCATGCACTTGCAGATATTAAAGATACTTAAATGTCCTAATTTAACTAAAGCCTAACTCTGACTTAGCCTAAACCTGTCTGTCAAACTAAGCTTTAGATCTCTCAGGAATAATGTGCTTCATCAACACAACTATAAGAGAGCAAAACAAATGTGTTTGGTTTTTTTTACAATATTTTATAAACAAATGTGTGCAGAGTGACACCAATACTGTCTCAATTTAATTTCATAAATCTACAAGAGTTTATTTGTATTTGCCTTCCAATGTTTCCTTGGTATTTGGGCAAAGATCATCTTTTAATATCTTAAATAATCATCTCAGAACAGGAGGAAAACAGCTCCAACTACCACAAAAAAAAAGACAGGTGTGAGTACTACTGCTAGTACAACTGCATCTACTACAACTACTCCTACCATTAGTACAATAGGTAGTAGTTACTAGTTACAGAAGTAGTACTTATAGTAGTTGTAGCAGTAGCAGCCATTTTACATTAAACAAGTGTAGTGATCTTGTAGTGAAAAAGGCCTTCTTTCAAACTCAGTGAAACATCACACACTTGTGTAATTTCTTACCTTGAAACAAGTGATGAGATTAGGCCAGGGTAAAAATAACCATCCCGGTGCTTGGGACAGTCCGGGAATCCCCGCCCCGCGTGTTGCTGTGACCTCCGTGAACCGTTCCGCGTGCTCCGGCCCGCTCTGCCGTCCTCACCTCGTCGTGGTCCGGTCCCCGCGGTGTGCTCTCCGCCGTCCGCTCGTCGTGGTCCAGTCCCCGCGGTGCGCTCTCCGCTCGTCGTGGTCCGGTCCCCGCGGTGCGCTCTCCGCTCGTCGTGGTCCGGTCCCCGCGGTGCGCTCTCCGCCATATGCTTTCCACCGTACCTCGTCGTTCCCTCACCTGCCGCCTCACCACGGCTGTGCCTACTCTGAAGCACTGTGTCTGTCAGAACGTCCGTCTTTTAAAAGTTTTATAATTACCGTCTTACCTTTTCTCCAAAGCCTGTCAAAACTCTGCCAAAATTGATGGATGAATAAGAAGCGCCCAATCAGTCGGTCTAAATCATTGATGTAAATATCAATGGTCTAAATGGGTAATGTTAAAATGCGCATGCGCAGCTTCCAATTTCGCGCCATGTGTATAATGTCCCGCGCTCGTGTATAATTTCCCGCGCTTGTGTGTGCGGCATGCAGGGACAACTCGAACCGACAGGGGGCAGTGGCGGACACACAAATATACAACATATGTCAAGTTTTTGGTTTACAAAGACTTTTGAGAAAAACACTTTTTGGGTATTAAAACATGCCCAGAAACCATTTTAAAAGGTCAATTTTATGAGGACAGCAAAATGTCCTCATGTAACAGAGGGTCCTCATAGCTCTTTGATTTGTCTTGAAAATTGTCCTCCTAAAACGAAAAACAAACACACACACACACAGACACACACAGACACACAGACACAGACACACACACACACACACACACAGACACACACACGCACACACACACACGCACACACGCACACACACACAGACACACACACACACACGCACACGCACACACACACACACGCACACACACACGCACACAGACACACAGACACACACACGCACACAGACACAGACACACACACAGACACACACAGACACAGACACACACACACACACACACACACACAGACACACACACACACACACACACACTATGCACAGACTGGTACTCTTTGTTCATACCTGTGTAAGACGTCATAATTAACTTGTGCATATTCATGTAAGCTCAATAAAGAGCAGTGTTACGAGGGAGCAGACGAGAGCGACTGAGGTCAAGTGAAGGAACGGCGCTGTCACAGTTCTCTCCCTCATCAATTGTCTGGTTCCAGCGGTGGGTCTGTGCTAGACGACCCATCACCAGCTTTTTCCACTGGTTACCAGTACGTGGTAGAATCCACTTCCAGATCTGGTTGTCTTTAAATCTGTGAATGGATTGGCTCCATCTTATCTCTCTTTAACAAAAGAATCCAAGTGGAGCCCTCAGGTCTGCAGATAAGCAGCTTCTGACCAGAACTAGACGTAAAAACAGAGGTGAGCTTTATCGATGGCTGCAGCCAAACTCTGGAACAGTCGCCCTTCACATCAGGTCGTCACCAACACTGGACATTTTTAAAAGCCGGTTGGAAACACATTTGTACTCTGTAGCTTTCAATCCTGACCAGTCTTTATAGTCATTACTGTGTATGTTTCCTATTTTCTCTCTACTCTGTGCAGCACTTTGGCTCAAGCTGTTTTTAAATGTGCTGATAAATAAATGTAGATTTCTTTGAATAAAACAGTGGAGCCGAGCTTTGAGCTCAGTGTGTAACAGTGTGTGTGTGAGAGCCATGTAATGTCCATGTGTGCATGCTGACTGTGCTGCTCTGACCCCCCTCCTCCTTTCAGGGTGGAGCCTGCTGGAGTCCGATGGTTGAGACCAGGTCTGAGGAAGTGTAAGTGTGTTTTTAATGGGATTCATGAAAACAAAGCAGCACACATTCAACCATCTTCATCATGTCAGGAGTCATCATCAAAGTGTCAATCAATGAACAGATGATGGATCAATAACTGCAGCTGGATTGTGTTTGTTCTCTCCATCAGATTCCTGTCAACTCACAATCGACACAAGCACAGTGAACACAAAGCTCCAACTGTCTGACAACAACAGGAAGGTGACACGTGTGGAGGAGGTTCAGTCATATCCTGATCATCCAGACAGATTTGATGTTTATCAGCTGCTGTGTAGAAATGGTCTGACTGGTCGCTGTTACTGGGAGGTCGAGTGGAGAGGAAGAGTTTTTATATCAGTGAGTTACAGAAGCATCAGAAGGAAAGGAGGCAGTGTGTTTGGACACAATGATCAGTCCTGGAGTCTGTACTGCACTGATGATGGTCCTCGTTATGTCAGGCACAATAGCATTCGAACATCCATCTCCTCCTCCTCCTCCTCTGTCTCTAACAGAGCAGCAGTGTATGTGGACTGTCCTGCTGGCACTCTGTCCTTCTACAGAGTCTCCTCTGACACTCTGATCCACCTCCACACCTTCAACACCACATTCACTCAAACTCTTTATCCTGGGTTTAGAGTCTGCTCTCCTGGTTCCTCAGTGTCCCTGTGCTGAGTGGAGTGTAAAGAGTGTCTCCTGTTACAGAAACACTCTGACTGTTGAACAGATAGTTCAGTCTGTACATGTCTGTCTCTTTCACTCACAAACACGTTTTCAGATTCATGGATTCAATCAGTTGATGTTTGAAACTCTTCTAAATGATTCCTTGTAAACTTCTTCCTCTTCAGTCACAAACAAACAGGAAGTGATGTCACATGTGTTCCTGTCCACACAGCAGAATGAGTCTATTGCTGACAGTGATGTACAAACAGAGTGAGCATTTCTGAGGCCCAAAATAAACTGAGTAGTTCACTGAATGAACAATGGACTGTGAGCTCAGTTCCTTCATCATTAGTATGGATTATATATGTATATGTATTATATTAGTATCATATATATCAGGTGCTGCTGCTTTCAGTCATTGTGCAAATGTGCTGTTTGTAAGCTTGTAAAGCTGCAGTCAGCTGAGACTGAAGAAGTCACCTGATCAGTGAGCAAACGTTTCTGAAAACGTCCAGATGAACAGAATCAACCTTTTGGGATCAGCCAGCAATGCAGCATCATTGTTGTTCAGCTTCAGAGGTTTGCAGGAATGAACTGATGACCAGAAACAGCTGCAAAGTCCAAGAAAATACCAGCTGGAGTTCAGCTGCATTTGAAGAAGTCAAAGAAAAGTAAGGATGGCAAAGGGCGACGTTTTCTTCCAAAGAGCTGCAAACATGGTCGACGCCTCATTAGAAGAATCATCTGGACATTTGTGAGGAACTCTAACCAAGAAAGCAACGTCACACAGATCCAACAGACAGTTTCCATGACTGCAAGTGTTGAGTGGAAAAATGCTACATTGCATTATTGCATCCTCTCACCACAGGAGGCGCTGTTGGCACCACTGATTGCTGATCAGCTGTTCTCTGATGATCTGATTGATACTGTGAATAACGGGACTCACTGAACTCTGTGACACAGTGAAGATTACAGAGTTTAACTTCACCCTTTAAGACTGACCACAGAACCAAGTCCGCCAGAGCTTTTGTTATATTTTTACATGCTGTGGAGCCATTTGTGGGAGCATTTCAAGTTGCTATACATCAATACAACTGTTATAGCCCTAATTTTAATAATATGTATGCATTAAGTCCATAGTAACTACATAAATTGCAAAAAAAACCTCTGCTCATCCATCTCTGTGTGTATCAGGATACATTTGGTTCATAATACACAGAAAAATCAGAGTTATTACCTGTAATAAATGTGAAAGATTCCTGCAGTGATAACCAGGCAGGACTGAAACACATCCAAGCTGTCACCACGGTAACAGCACCGTCCATCCACAGGTGAGGGGAGGAGCAAAAAGAGGGACTTTGACCATTTTATACTAAAAACACTCAACTAATGTTTCTAATATGAAACAAATAAGCCCACATTAATGTGAGCGTTTATTAAATAATAATAATGATGATTTCCTCCTGATCTCATTTCCACAGCAGAGAAAACTGTGGTGTATATTGAGGTGGAGGGTGTGGTCTGTGGCTCAGGTGTAGAGTGAGGGTGGGGTGCACCACAGCAGCATGCTGGGACTGCTGAGGGTGGAGGAGGGAGTGATGATGACATCAGAGCTGCAGCACAGAGACCAGTGAACACACAGTCTGTTCATCTTTGCATAGATACAATATACAGCACAATATTGAATGACAGACACGCTGTGGGAGCTTCCACAGATACACTGACGTCAGCATCCAGAGTCCTCCTGCTGCTCCCCCCTCAGAGCCCCGTGATCAGCACCAACACATTCAGTTAGATGACAGAGTCCAGCTGCAGCTAGAATCAGCTCCCCTCTGTGAACAACAGCACAGCGTCAGTGTTTCACACTCAGTGAAAGGAGGAAACAGCAGAAGAACACCATGTGTGCTACGTTTCCCAGGACACACTACAAACTGCACAAATACAGAGCAGCACGTGGAAGGACCTGGAGCTGCATTTACAGAGCTGCAGACAGCGTGATGTCCTGTATGGACAGGTGGAAGGAACCAAGTCCTCAGCTGGAACACTCGTGTTTGTCCACAGACAGGAAACACAGCAGGAAACTTCCTCACAGAAGTGCAGCTCATGGATAACACACTTCCTGTCAGTCAGAATGAGGCTGCAGCCAAACACAGAAAGGTGTTTTTGTCCAGATGAGCCCAGAGAAGAAACACGAGTGTTCACAGACATCAGAAGCTCAGAGAGGTGAAACATGAGGTTGGAGTCCTCGTCAGCATCCAGAAGAGCTGCTGTGAAACCCTGAGTACTCATGACAGACTCTGATGGCACAAACACATCATGATTCAAACAGAAAGACAAACATGGAGCTCCTGATCCTCCTGCATGAGAACAAGCTGACATGAGCGCTGTGTCTGAGAGTGTCTCCCTGTCACAGTGACAATAACACAGCTGCTGCTCACAGTCATTAAACTGACCTGAGGTCAGCTGTGCTCCTTACATATCGTTAGCTTCATAGCATAATTGCCTAAGTCATTTGACTAAGTCAATGACTTAGGCACTTATGCTATGAAGCTAACGATATGAACCATGTGACCTCACATCAGTGCTGTGGATGACTGTAGTCATAGAAGAGTAGAGCTGTAGCAGGTGGTGTGAGGAGGAGGTGGTGTATTCTAGTTAACGCAGTACTGAAACACTCCAGCAGAGGGCGCTGTTAAGTCCTTATTGTAACACAGTTACTGTGTGCAGTTAGACTTCATACATAATCTGCACTTATTTCCATCAGACATGCTGTCAGTAAATGATTGGTTTCTATACATTTCTAAACACAAAACCTCTTCACACTTCTAACATGCACATTTACACAACTAAATGGCAGTATTGATGAAAAGAAACACATTCAACAAATCCATTTAAACCTTAAAACAAACAAAAGGAAGCATCTCTATGGACAAACAAACCCCTCCACTTGGTTTGACCTGCTGATGTCATGTGTGACATCAGCAGGACTTTAAAATGAGGAAATGCCGGGCGGGCGTTTCCCCACACCTGACCCTCATGAAGACTGAAAAGACAAACAAAGTAAGAACAAATGACTTAATCTGTAACATAATAAAATGTAAAGAAACATGTAACTGAGTATTCAGCTTCATTTGCAGAATGTTTGATTTGCCAGCAACTGAATGCTTCCACACACAAACCCGGCATAGTGAGTGAAGCAATGTTACTTAACAAATAGCAAATCATAGCAAATACATAGAAACAGAATAATGTGTTTAATATGCAAAAGAAGAAGAAGAAGTAAAGACATATGGGACAAATGGAGACCATTGCAGCTCATCCACCAGTGGGGTAAAAAGAGAAACCAAGAAAGTGGCAGCCTGCACGGCCACAGATGTGCTGGAGGAGCTAGAAGCTCTACCCATGGAGAAACTCCTGGAGAACCTTGCTAAGCCTAACAGGGGACAGGTACTTCTGCCCAACCTGGCAGCCACAAAGTGAACTCATTTAGGTAAAGATAACCACATGCACCTAACCAGCCTGCACCAGCCTGACATTTCTTCCTCCTAAGTAAAAACCAATGGATGGATTGAACTTAGAGTCTCAGCTCAGTTTTCTATTTTGACCACCTACACCCCAAGATACTCTTTTAAAAAGTGTTGTTTTCAGATCCCTTTGAAGTTCATAAAGGGCCTGTTCATTTTCATTCAGATGTTTTATTACATAAATGTTACTGTTTTCTTTTGATTTATGCTCCCACTACACTGCACCTCTACAAACAACAATGCCACGGACTGTCAGCTGCTTTTACATGCTGTGAACATGAGTAGGTTTGATCAGAGTTTCAATTATCAAAGAAAAGACAAACTGAGCAAAAAGAAGGAAAAAAAGACCAACTTCTTCCCAACTGACAAGAAAAATACTCGTCATGTTTTCATAATAAAGGATCAGGCTCCCCATTTATGACAGCTTGGACCAATAATGTATGTTACACTGATGCTACTGTAGAGACAGGGTCAACATCTCTATTTAAATATAATTAATATACAAAACACAATAAAAGTTATACATGAATTATTCATTATTTTTACTGTTGATAAAATTCATGTATACTAATCAAAGTTATACATGAGTAACGACATTATTAATAATGATTAATAATAATAATTCTAATGCCAACATGATGACTGTTCATAGCTCCTGCTTTGAAATACTGAACTTAAACATTGACCTGATGAAAGATCACAATTCACAGTGGCCCACTGTCAGAATCATTCTGAATATAAACTCATCGAGTTAATCTGAACCTTTCTCAAATGTGCTGTGAATAAATGCTGCTGCAAGCCACTGTGGGAAAGCTGTGTTATTATCATGGAAACATCTGTGACACATTCACAGAGGACGAGGACACAAAGGGACGACACGCAGAGGCTGTGTTAAAGTCAAAAATCCAAATCTTTAGTCCTAAACAGGCAGTGGTTACAAACAGGAAGAGGAGCAGTCCATTAAACAGTCTACAGGGTCAAACATACAGAGAATTCAAACAGCTATTAAAAATAATAACAAAGGCTCTAGAACAGCCCTGAGTTTGTCCAGGTGACACTCCTCTGAAGAACAAAGACAAAGAGGAAGAAGGGGATTCGTTTTCAAGTCTTGTTTCTTTCAAAATAAAAGCTGAAATGTTTTGGAAGCATGATAATATTTCAGCCAGGATGCCGTCTCCAAGGAGACCTGCACCTCAGCGCTGAGCTCCACATCACGCCCTGTGAAAGCACAGATATAAATCTGCTGCAGTGAGAAGAACTTTACCCAACACAAGTGTAGAAGTAGACATTTGACTTTACCTACAACCTGTTAACAACAAAGCTTTCATTGCCTCTGTTGTTGATGTCATGTAGGACTAATCATACTTCACATCAGCCATGCACACGTCAGAGGATCTCCAGGCTTTCAGTAATAAAGCCAAGCAGATGATGTGAACATAGCAATAGTAAAACATGCATCATAATCAGCTGTATGTGTCGACTATGTGGCACCTCAGTCTTGTTGGCATGAAGAAAAGTTGTGTAACATGTAGCATAAGGGCTGCAAAGACATCATGTAGACAGCAGTCGTCTGTTAGTCGTAACGTATCTCCTCTTAAAGAGTTAAATGTGCGTTCTCCATCTCTGTTCTCTCACAGCTCGCCGTACACCAACTCCAGCTGTGGTAACCATGGCTGTGCCCATCAACACGCTGAAGCTGAGACGCCACCCGTCACTATGGCGACTCCAATAGGGTTACCTGTCAGCTGTGGACGCATGAAAGGAAAACAGCAGAAACACAGACATGTTTACTGGAACATTTCCTATTGACAGCTTTATGGAAAAGTGGGTTTAAACACTTTTCTATGTTTTATTTTGTTTATTTATGGATTTATTGTGAAAGGAATTTCAAAGGTTTAATTTGACCTTTCCCCTGTTTTTCATACAGACTGGAGACGAATGGATGGTGCTTTCTTTGTTTGTCTAAAGATAATGAATAAAACTCTACAGACATCTTAAACCACCCTCCTTTCTATATATTTTGTTATATAAATGGAAAGTATATAAGACACAAACTGAGCTTATATGATACTAAGGACCCTGGAGGTCAGTCCACCTTTATAATTCAGCACAGCCTGGAGTCTCTTAGTCAAGCTTGTTTGTGTTTTCTGTGAGGAAGTTTTCAGCAGCAGCTCTTTTCTTGGATGTTGGTTCCCTTTGTTTCCATCCTCTGTTAAGAAGTTTCAGTAATGTTGAGGTCTGGGGAGGCCAATCCATGGCTGACGTCCTGTGATGCTGCATTAGCAGTTTGTTCATAGTGAAAAATGAAGCCACTGCCAATCAGACATTTGCACAGTGGATCAACTTCTGATGGTACTGTCCTGAATTCCACACCTATAATATGTTTGCACATACTGATGAATATGTGCAGCTGATTTTCAGTCCAGTTCCTGTGTGACAGACGCCAGTCTTTCTGCCTGTGTCCTTCCTTAACAATAGAGCCATCCTTCCACTGAGACTGTTTCTGATGAGGCTTCACTGAGCAGTAGATGGATCCCTCAGCTCATCTAATCGTCCTATTTCTAACACATGACTGTCAGAAACTGTTAATCTGCTGCAGCTCTTTAACTCCTCCACTTCTTTTTTTGTAATCTCTTAGTTTCCTCATCTTTTAAGGTGGCACTGCACACCAGATCCAAAGTCAACATGCTGTTATATAATGGAGTTGAACCTGTAATGGAGTTTGATTTAAACCAATCAGCAATTAAGTGAATGATGATGAGCAAAGATGGTGGAGGTGGTGGATGAAGACCCGGACAGCTGTGGTTGGCTCCTCGTATAGAGCAGAGTGAGGTTGTGTTTGCACATTATTATAAAACCATGTTCACCATATATTTTAGCTGCAGACAATAACATGATTTCTTTGCTGTGGTGATTTTATTCCACTTTGGTAAAATGGGAAACCATCATTTCTTGCTGTAATTCACACATTATTCCAAGAGCCTCAACACGAGCCTTGTAGTCCGACCATATATAGACAAATCAATAGTTGTGTTTGTAACAGCTCATGAACATGAATCGTTCCACATTACTTTAAAATCATTGCAAACTAAACTGGAATAAATGAGTGTTTATATATAGTTTTGTCTCAGCTGTTCATACACAGTGTTTCAGTTCTTATCAGAGTCCCACCGTCTCACTGTGGTGAACCTTTAGCTCTGTTGTAAGCGTGTTGTTAGACCAGGTTTCCCTCATTTAAAAATAATCTCTCATTAGAAATGGACATGATGTCTAAGACATAGAAATGCTTATTATGGATTCACTTGATGTCACTGAAAAGATGCACATGGGTAACGTGCAGGCCATCCAGCTCCGAGGTTTATCTCCTCACCTCGAGTCTGCGACACTCTCTCCGTGTCCTCTCAGATAAGGGCGCGCACATTTCTGCACGATCTTCTAAATTACAAAGAGCGATTCACAAAACAGAAGCTCACAAAACACTCATCACAAACTAAAAATGGCTCCACTGAGCGTCAAACTGTCACCAGAATTTACTGATAATCTAAAGACTCACAGAACTCATTTTGTCTCATTGTGTCTTAGTTTGAGACATAAGTGCATGATCATAATACTGTGTAGTTAGATGAGACAGAGCTGATGCTTGCTCTTAATTATCCTCTTCATGTTTCCCGAGCCTCAGCAGTGGAAGCTACCATGGATAGAAAGACTACGACTCATCTTAAATCTCAAATCTTTGTCTCCAAAGAGCTGCTGATGTGTCCGATATGATCCACAAGCTTAAACTAGGATTATAAGTGTGTGCAATGATGTGTGTGAAACCTCTGAGGACTCACACGTGTGTGCTTCAGCCCACACACACATATGAAGCACTGCGACCTCACACAGAAGTGTTTTACACATCCAGCCTGAATCCTGATCATTTCTACAGTTTATTAAGTTCAGCTTCACCTGAACATCAGTGATGAAGCTGCTCTGACTCCATCACAGCTCACAGCTGTTGGAATGAGTCAAACAATGAAGAAGGTTCAGAAACAGCTGATGATTTTACAGAAACATGATGCAAACATGAGAATGGACACATGATTTTTTATTAACAGACACCGTTTATGTTTCACTGTGCATGACGTCATCAACACTGTGACACCAGGGGGCGCTCATCACCAGCCTGAGGAAGTGTGATAATGGAGGGAGACGCAGTGTTGTGTGTACTGCAGTCGGACAGAAGGAAAAACTTCCTCCTGAAAACATTTTCATCCTTCCCAAAAGTGTTTGAGTCAAATGTTACAAATATATAAATACAATAAAACACAGGGTCTTACATAAAATTAGTGATGCAGTTGTGCACTGAGCACCTTTCCAATGTTCCTTCCTCAGATGAGTCCAGCTGCTGAACACATTAACATCTGTATGTAAATGTAGCCGAGAACCAACCTGAGCACTGCTGGGAAAATACAAAGGCAACCATCAAAGTGCTGTATTATCTTATTTATTCTGAATGTTGACTTAGATCCACACCACGATTTATGAAACTATAGAACTAAAATAACAACAATCGTCTGCTTCTTTAAAATTTCTTTCATTACATCAAACCAGTGAAAACTGAAAAAAACAAAGAGCTGTTAGCATGTTTAGACCAACTTTGAGACAGAGACTGTAAAGTTCTGCACTTTAAATCCTGCCTGTGTTCCTGCAAATGATTCACACTGAAAGTATCTTAGTTTAGTATTGAGTGAGCCACAAAGCAGCCTGATAGCTTTAAAACAGTAAAAGTAAATGAAATTGACAGTTTCAGTGTAGCTGGATCTATTATTGGGGGGTCATGGCCCCCGTAACCCTGCCTGGTCCTGAGGTCAAATCCACCATCTTTGTTTCAGAGCTTCATGTTCTCCCGTGTTTGTGTGCGTCCTCTCCGGTACTCCGGCTTCCTCCCACAGTCCAAACACATGCAGTTAGTGGGGTCAGGTTAGCTGTGAGTGGTTGTGTCTCTGTGTTATTCCACCTTAATCAATGACTTCCTGTTAGCATGAAGTGCTTCTGTAGGACTGATGTCATTTTCATGGTTGGATCATTTAAATGAAGCTGGACTCAGATGCAGTAAATAAGCTGATTGATCATTAATGAATAAAGCTGGTCAAACACATCACGTGGACACATGTGATTGTGTGTTGTAGTATTGATCCCAATGCTGGTATCAGTCCTGGATCAATAACACTGGATGGATGCGTTCAGCATGGAGCCCCTGAGCTGTGTTACAGACAAACATGGAAACTGACAGGTCTGTGTCATTCACAGTCTGTAACACTTCTAAACAACAGAGGCTGACCCAAGTGCCTCAGAGCCAGGCACGCTCACATCACAGCTCTCTAAATAAGCCAGTTTCAAAATAAGAGCTGAAAGCTGTGTTTGCTTGTGTTAGCTTATTATTGTGGAGACTAACATTCAGTGATCATGTGTTCAGACTCATAATGATTACTCTCAGAAATCCTGATCTTTGTATTTACTGTGTGTTGGATCAATAACTGAGATTCATGGTATCACACAGCTGTGCTGCTGCTGATGTCAGCACATCTGGAACAATACGAGGTATCTGCTACCAGACTGAGCAGGACGTGAGACCTGTGGACTGTTTAAAGCTGTCCCTCCACAGCTCACTCAGACCTGATCCACACCTCAGTGATATTCTCTGACTTCCTCAGTAGAGACAGAAACCATTCAGATCTGGGACCATCAGCTGACTGATGATGTCACACAGACTGTGTTTTTCAGGAACAGTGATTCTGATGTGAGCCTGCTAGCTGACAGCAGACCTGATGAAAGCACATGTTCACATCTGTGAGGACAGACTGGACTCTTTGACTGCACCTTGGTTCTCCTCAGAGGTCTGTACAGGAGCATGTCCACCCCCACTGAAGATCTCAGTCACTGTGAAACATAGAAAGCTGCTTGTGTGGCCTCTGCCTCACATGTAGATACAGCTACAGGTTTCTCTGTCAGTCAGACTGAAACAGTGTCCTGATGCTGCATCATTCAGCTCTGTGCCCCAGTCAGCATCACTGGGAGCTACCAGTGTTTCTGCCCTTTTCCTGTAACACTACACTCAGCACAGGCTCAGCTGGTATCCAGTGTTGGACTTTGGCTTCAGCTGCTGTGATAGATCCTCTAACATAGATCAGCTCTGCTACATGTTGTTAGATAAGTGCAGCTGCTGTCATGTCCTGATGTTTCTCTGGCTCAGCAGCTTCTCCATCAGAGGTTCACATGGAGCTGATCCAGTATCTCCAGTAACTGTGTTCTGTGCCTCACTGGTTCATCCTTCTGTCTGTGTGACGTCAGTCAGATGTTGAAGTTAAACTCTGTAATCTTCACTGTGTCACAGAGTTCAGTGAGTCCCGTTATTCACAGTATCAATCAGATCATCAGAGAACAGCTGATCAGCAATCAGTGGTGCCAACAGCGCCTCCTGTGGTGAGAGGATGCAATAATGCAATGTAGCATTTTTCCACTCAACACTTGCAGTCATGGAAACTGTCTGTTGGATCTGTGTGACGTTGCTTTCTTGGTTAGAGTTCCTCACAAATGTCCAGATGATTCTTCTAATGAGGCGTCGACCATGTTTGCAGCTCTTTGGAAGAAAACGTCGCCCTTTGCCATCCTTACTTTTCTTTGACTTCTTCAAATGCAGCTGAACTCCAGCTGGTATTTTCTTGGACTTTGCAGCTGTTTCTGGTCATCAGTTCATTCCTGCAAACCTCTGAAGCTGAACAACAATGATGCTGCATTGCTGGCTGATCCCAAAAGGTTGATTCTGTTCATCTGGACGTTTTCAGAAACGTTTGCTCACTGATCAGGTGACTTCTTCAGTCTCAGCTGACTGCAGCTTTACAAGCTTACAAACAGCACATTTGCACAATGACTGAAAGCAGCAGCACCTGATATATATGATACTAATATAATACATATACATATATAATCCATACTAATGATGAAGGAACTGAGCTCACAGTCCATTGTTCATTCAGTGAACTACTCAGTTTATTTTGGGCCTCAGAAATGCTCACTCTGTTTGTACATCACTGTCAGCAATAGACTCATTCTGCTGTGTGGACAGGAACACATGTGACATCACTTCCTGTTTGTTTGTGACTGAAGAAGTTTACAAGGAATCATTTAGAAGAGTTTCAAACATCAACTGATTGAATCCATGAATCTGAAAACGTGTTTGTGAGTGAAAGAGACAGACATGTACAGACTGAACTATCTGTTCAACAGTCAGAGTGTTTCTGTAACAGGAGACACTCTTTACACTCCACTCAGCACAGGGACACTGAGGCACGAGGATAGAACATAAACCCAGGATAAAGAGTTTGAGTGAATGTGGTGTTGAAGGTGTGGAGGTGGATCAGAGTGTCAGAGGAGACTCTGTAGAAGGACAGAGTGCCAGCAGGACAGTCCACATACACTGCTGCTCTGTTAGAGACAGAGGAGGAGGAGGAGGAGGAGGAGATGGATGTTGATCTGTTATTGTGGTAGAGACAACGAGGACCATCATCAGAGCAGAACAGACTCCAGGACTGATCATTGTATCCAAACACACAGTCATCACTGTCTCTTTTCCTTCTGATGCTTCTGTAACTCACTGATATATAAACGTCTCCTCTCCACTCGACCTCCCAGTAACAGCGACCAGTCAGACCATTTCTACACAGCAGCTGACAAACATCAAATCTGTCTGGATGATCAGGATATGACTGAACCTCCTCCACATGTGTCACCTTCCTGTTGTTGTCAGACAGTTGGAGCTTTGTGTTCACTGTGTTTGTGTCGATTGTGAGTTGACAGGAATCTGATGGAGAGAACAAACACAATCCAGCTGCAGTTATTGATCCATCATCTGTTCATTGATTGACACTTTGATGATGACTCCTGACATGATGAAGATGGTTGAATGTGTGCTGCTTTGTTTTCATGAATCCCATTAAAAACACACTTACACTTCCTCAGACCTGGTCTCAACCATCGGACTCCAGCAGGCTCCACCCTGAAAGGAGGAGGGGGGTCAGAGCAGCACAGTCAGCATGCACACATGGACATTACATGGCTCTCACACACACACTGTTACACACTGAGCTCAAAGCTCGGCTCCACTGTTTTATTCAAAGAAATCTACATTTATTTATCAGCACATTTAAAAACAGCTTGAGCCAAAGTGCTGCACAGAGTAGAGAGAAAATAGGAAACATACACAGTAATGACTATAAAGACTGGTCAGGATTGAAAGCTACAGAGTACAAATGTGTTTCCAACCGGCTTTTAAAAATGTCCAGTGTTGGTGACGACCTGATGTGAAGGGCGACTGTTCCAGAGTTTGGCTGCAGCCATCGATAAAGCTCACCTCTGTTTTTACGTCTAGTTCTGGTCAGAAGCTGCTTATCTGCAGACCTGAGGGCTCCACTTGGATTCTTTTGTTAAAGAGAGATAAGATGGAGCCAATCCATTCACAGATTTAAAGACAACCAGATCTGGAAGTGGATTCTACCACGTACTGGTAACCAGTGGAAAAAGCTGGTGATGGGTCGTCTAGCACAGACCCACCGCTGGAACCAGACAATTGATGAGGGAGAGAACTGTGACAGCGCCGTTCCTTCACTTGACCTCAGTCGCTCTCGTCTGCTCCCTCGTAACACTGCTCTTTATTGAGCTTACATGAATATGCACAAGTTCATTATGACGTCTTACACAGGTATGAACAAAGAGTACCAGTCTGTGCATAGTGTGTGTGTGTGTGTGTGTCTGTGTGTGTGTCTGTGTGTGTGTCTGTGTGTCTGTGTGTCTGTGTGCGTGTGTGTGTGTGTGTGTGTGTGTCTGTGTGTGTGTCTGTGTCTGTGTGTGTCTGTGTGTGTGTCTGTGTCTGTGTGTGCGTGTGTGTGTCTGTGTGTCTGTGTGCGTGTGTGTGTGTGTGTGTTCCAGATGTGGCCCGCAGGACGATAGTTTTTGGCCCCACCTTAATATGAAAATGTAATGTTAGTTTGATAATGTATGACACTTTACAGTGTTGTGGGCGGAGCTGAATTAACCCACCAATCAGGGTGGATATGGATCTCAGGGGACACCAGCCGGGCTTGATGCAAGCAGGGAAACATTTCTCAATGAGTCAAAGTTCCAGCAGCGTTGCCCTGGAGTGTTTCTTTCTTTCCTGTGCCTGGCTGGCTTCCTCCTTTCTATTGGGCAAACGCCGACATTCGCCCCAGCGCGCTGCTTTCACAACACTTCAAAAAAAGTTGTTTTTTTAAGTTGCTGCCCAGCGGGACATTATACGTATATAGATTTATACACACGTCAGTGGGATTTAAAGTTATTTTTCCACAGAGAGAGATCTCATATTAACTCTCACAGTGATGCGTAGGCGGCGGGATAAAAGAAAAGTCATGAACTCAATGCAGCCCAATTTAGTCTGCAGTCACATAGCGACACCTGTTCATCGGCAACAACAGTCCCCGGTAACCCGGACTAATTATAGGGTCGCACCGTAATTTGTGGCTCCATGTTTTTATTTGCATCACTGCGTTTGCATTGCAGCAAACATGAACATTACATATATTTCAATATAATGTAAAAGCAGTCAAAACAACTAACATCAGAAACAGCTGATGTTATTTGTTATATGTCACGGTGTCATTTCCGCTTCTTTCTCCTGTAACAACAGCCCGGCGCCGTGAGCAGTCGCCTTTTTTGCGCTCGCTATCCCTGCACTTTCTACCATCTGCAAACGCCACGGTGTTCGTGTCGTCATGAAAGACATGAACATCGAGCGTAAAAACAAAGGAGACTGCTACCGGCTTTTTATCTGCCGATCGCCGTGCTATGGTTGCAAGAAAAAGAAGCAGAAATGACGTTCTCTACGCGTTGAGACGTTCCCCGTCCGTCGGCTAAACGCTTGATTGAAACTTCAATGCGACAGTGACACCAAGTAGAATTATAAATGTCACATAGCCCCAAACATGTCTTTTTCAAAGCCTGCGGTGAAGAGAAAGGTTGGTGATGAGCACCGACAATTTCAGGAAAAGTGGGAAATGCAATATTTCTTTGTTGAGCACAGGGGCACCCCGACCTGTCTTATTTGCACAGAGAAAGTTGAGCTGCACAAGGAATACAATTTGAAACGTCATTACACAACTAGACATGCTGAGGTGGATGCAAAATACCAGGGAGACGAGAGAGCGAACCGGGTTGCCAGTCTTAAAACAGATCTACTGAGGCAGCAAGATTTCTCCAAGAAAGCAACCAAAGAGAATAATGCAGCAGTCGGAGCCACGTGGTTAGTGAGATGATTGCTAAAGCAGGGAAGCCATTCACAGAAGGTGCATTTGTCTAAAAGTGCATATTGCAGGCTGCAAATATAGTCTGTCCGGGAAAGAAAGGTCAGTTTAGCAACATCAGCCTTTCTGCCAACACCGCAGCAGATCGCATTTCTGACCTGTCAAGTGACATTTATGAGCAACTGTGTGAGAAAGCCAAATGTTTCAGTGTATACTCAGTCGCTCTTGATGAGACCACAGACATCACCGACACTGCCCAGCTCCCAATGTATGTCCGTGGTGTTGATGACAGTTTTGAAGTGATGGAGGAGCTGCTCACAGTAATTCCAATGCATGGCCAGACCACCGTTCAGCAGATATTTACAAGCTGTGTGATGCCATTGAGAATGTTGGTTTGCCATGGAAGAGGTTTGTTGGAATAACAACAGATGGAGCGCCATCAATGACAGGGAGGAAACATGGACTGGTGGCACAAAACAAACTGGAAGAGGAAGGCGTGGAGGAGGCCATTGCTCTGCACTGCATCATCCATCAGCAGGTCCTTTGCAGCAAATGCCTGAAGTTTGACAATGTGATGTCTATTGTTGTGAAATGCATCAACCAAATCAGATCCAGGGGCTTAAAGCACCGAAGGTTCTGTGCTTTTTTAGAGGAAATGGAGTCAGAATATGGGGATGTGCTCGACTTCACTGAGGTACGTTGGCTCAGCAGGGGAAATGTATTAAAGAGACTTTTTGAGTTGAGAGCAGAAGTGAAGCCTTCATGGAGAAGGATGGAGTTAGTGTTCCTGTGCTAACTGATCCCAAATGGCTCATGGACTCAGCTTTTCTTGTTGATATGACACATGAGCTTAATGTACTGAACAAGAAGTTACAAGGCCAGGGGCAACTTGTCAGTGCTGCCTATGACAACGTGAGAGCATTCTCCACAAAACTGGCGCTCTGGAAAGCTCAGCTCTCTCAGACAAACCTTTGCCATTTCCCAGCATGCAAGGCACTCGTGGATGCAGGCACACCATTCAGTGCTGACGAGTATGTTGATGTCATTTTGAGGCTACAGGAGGAATTTGATCACAGGTTTGCTGACTTCAAGACACACAGAGCCACCTTTCACATTTTTGCGGACCCCGTCTCCTTTGATGTGCAAGATGCCCCTTCTGTGCTTCAAATGGAGCTCATTGAGCTGCAGTGCAACTCTGAACTCAAAGCAACGTTCAGGGAGGTGAGTGGAAAAGCAGACAAGCTTGGACAATTTTTGAGAGAATTGAGCCCTAGTTTCCCTCGGCTTTCCCGAATGTTCAAGCGGACCATGTGCCTTTTTGGTAGCACATACTTGTGCCAAAAGCTCTTCTCCACTTTGAACTTCAATAAGTCCAAGTACAGGTCCAGACTTACGGATGATCATCTTCAAGACATACTGAGGGTCGCAACTGCTTCCTCCCTCAGGCCAAATCTGGCTCGGCTATGCGAGAGGAAACGCTGCCAGGTCTCTAGCAGCAAGGAGTAGGCAAGAGAAGCCATGTTCAGAAGAACAGTTCATTTTCTACAGTGTTCCATTCATGTTCAGAAGAAGGTTATAGAACTGTTAATACAGACATTTCAATCTAAATACAGCAGATATAGAAGACTGAAAAAAACACACAAGTTCACTGACTAAAAATATCTTATTATTATTTTATTTATGTATTACAGATTGATTTATTTTCTTATTAATTCTTAATTTGTTTATTTATTTTTCATATTTTGTATTAAAAAATAAAAATAAAGAGATTTGAGAAGATTGGAATTTTTTAACCATGCCTTTTTTGTGGAAAACCTAATGCGGCCCAGCCTCACCCAGACTCTGCCTGCAGCGGCCCCCAGCTAAATTGAGTTTGAGACCCCTGTCCTACACCATAAATCAGTAAGAGAGGGTACGACCTCTCTCATGGCCCCAAGTGGTGTGTGCATGCCAGAGCACTCTGGAAGGCACACAGAGTCTTTACAGACTACTCAGGATCAAACCTCTATCATCATGCAATCGATTATACAACTCTAAGCATATATGAGTAAATATTTCTAAGCATAAATGACAATCAACAATATAAACCTTACAGCTGGTTTTAATAACAGAATTCATTTGTTTCTCAAACGAGAAAGAGCTATCGAGAAACACTCCTAAATCTTTAGTTCTGAACTTTTCCAGTGGGCCAAGGTCAACATTATCTGCTAATGCTAAATAGGCTGCCGTTATTAACTAATGCTAATTTGACATGAATTAGCAATATGCACTAATGCTAACACTTTTTAACAATGTGAGTAGCTAATGCTAACACTATTTCCCTTAACTTCATAACAATGTGAACGGCTAATGCTAACACTCTTTTTCCTAGCATTACAACATCTGAGCTGCTAATGCTAAGTAGTCCGCCATTAGCACCTACGTCTAATTTAAGGCAAATACGCATTAGAACCTAATGCTCATATCGTTTTCCTTTGCTTTATAGCAATGTGAGCAGCTACTGCTAAATAGCATTAGCTAATAACAGCAGTCTAATTTAATGCAAGTTAGTATCATTTGTATTATGACGATGTGAGGAGTTAATGCTAAGTATGCTGCCATTAGTGGCTAATTCTAATTAGGGGTGAATAATTATTACAAGCTAATGCTAATATCGTTTTCTCTTCCCTTTTAACAATGTGAGCAGCTAGTGCTAGGTAGGCTGAAGCTAGCCGCTAATGCTAAAGCTAAAGATAATTTGATGTGAATTAGCATTACATTAGTGAAGAGTTAATGCTAAGTAGACTGCCATTAGCAGGTAATGCTAATTTTAGGTGAATAGGAATTGGCAGCTAATGCTAATACCATATTTTCTTGCTTTAAAACTGGTCAGAGTGGGCACACTCCGTTTTGTGCAACTATTTTTAAATCCCGGTAGCACTGTAACCACGTGAGCTAGCGCAATAATTTTTTTTGCATATGAAACCTGAGGAGTTGTACTTACATCTTATGCCATCAGCTTGTCCTAGGTTACAGTTTCCTTCCACATATGCTTAGGACTCATATTGCACTGCTGGAAATAGTTTATTTTGATGCATATGCTGTTATTTTGCAAATTTGGAGTATAATATGTATTTTCGTTTTTCCTGCAGTATATAAAAATTGGTGTATTTCAAAAATAAAACTATGAAGGCACTCAAAATAAATTTCCTGTGGTGGGAAACTATTTTGTGCAACTTTTTTGTATTTACAGTTTTGAGGGATAAGCCTCTTAAATTTTTCTAACTAGAAATATATGTTAAAAAAACAAAAACGATTTTCAATTTTTTTGTAGTTTATTGCACTTTTTTGCAATTTATGTAATTACTATGTACTTAATACATACATATTATTAAAATTTAGGCTGTAATGGTTGTACTGATGTATAGTAACTTGAAATGCTCCCAAAAACGGCTCTACAGCATGTAAAAATATAATATAAGCTCTGGTGGACTTGGTTCCATGGTAGGTCTTAAAGGGTTAAATCAATATCAGTAGCTAATCCGATTGTTCAGTCTGACGTCAGGTGAAGTCATTTTTATGCATTTAAGAGCTGTGTTGAATTCAAACATTACAAACTGAACATTAGAACTATCCTCTTCTCCAGGATTTTCCCGATTTAACATTTCAATATGATTCATTTTTGTTCTCTACACCTGCCGTCATCACTTCAATTATTCCCACTGTGGATTTGATCATATTGTTTGCCCAGCATCTCTACATTTTCCCATCCATACTACCTGTAGCTCATTAACACTATTAATACTGGAAACTGCTGTTGAAGCCTGATGGTGACACTTTCTGGTGAAGAAGTGAATTGCAGTAACAGGACTGGCTGGCTTATGATACACTGGACATTTCCAGCGCTTTGTTTTCTCTGCTCACAGACAACACAGATACACGCATGTATATACAGCCCACGTCCAGCTATGCATGCACTCCTGCTGCTCCATTTCTATAGAGAATAAACAACGTAACACAATCATTCTCCATTGTTTTCACTCAACCAGCTGCATTTAATGAAGGAGTTTGAATTTACTTTACAAAAACTGCTGTTGTTTCCTGTCTGCATTCATGTTCTTAACAGTACTCCACACATTCTTAACTGGTGTAGTTCTTCCTAAAGTACTGCAGTATTCCTGCCAGTACATCCTCTTAGTTTTCCTAACTGTTTCCTCTGATGCTCGTTGCTATTCTTTCCTCAATGCAAATTCATGCTAAGCTCCTTCATATCCATCCCTGTTTCTAAACCTGTAATAATTGCTTTAATGTGTCTTTGGCCTAATTATGAGTCTGTCCACATGTTTTTAGTTCCCCACTTGCTTTGGTTTCTTAGCTCTGATTTTCTGAAATTTATCCTTGAAATCATTTACTGGCATCTCTCCCTCTCCCTCTCACTCCCACTTATCCACTTTTCTTGTTTTTTACTTATTTTTTGCTCTGGTTTACATCCCAAAATCCTCTAGTCTTATAGTATACGACAGCGGATCACTTGTAAACATCGGTGCCAAGGTTGCACATCTAATCTTGGACACTTTTAAACCTGACCCTTCCTGGCCGCCAGAGATTCTACGCGGCGCGGAGAACAACAAAGGACGGGCCGCTCATCCGAGGCACAGAACAAAGAAGCGCCGGGGAAAACGCGCTGGTATTAGGAACAGACTGAGACAGCAGGCGCATCGCGCACCACTGCCCAGTATCCTACTGGCCAATGTACAATCCATGGAGAACAAGCTCGATGACCTAAGAGCAAGGGTCACCTTCCAACGTGACATGAGGGACTGCAACATTCTGTGCTTCACGGAGACATGGCTGACCCCCACCGTGCCGGACCAGGCCGTAACTCCGTCGGATTCATTCTTTGTGCTCCGCGCGGACAGAACGGCAGAGTCGAACAAAACCAAAGGTGGAGGAGTGTGTTTCATGGTAACGGCTGCTCGCCACATCTGGAGTTCCTGAGCATTAAGTGCCGCCCTTTCTATCTGCCCCGTGAGTTCACCTCAGTCATCGCCACGGTGGTCTACATCCCACCCCAAGCGGACACAGGTATGGCTTTGTCCGAATTACATGATGTGCTAAGCTCGCTTCAAAACAAGGACCCGAGCGCAGCCCTCATTGTAGCAGGAGACAAAGCGAACCTCAGACAAGTCATGCCAAACTTTTACCAGCATGTCTCGTGTCCAACGAGAGGGGATCGGATTTTGGATCACTGCTACACGCCATACAAGCAGGGCTACAAAGCTGTCTCACACCCGGCTTTTGGGAAGTCTGACCACAACGCCATCTTCCTCATTCCCCAGTATAAACAAAGCATACGGAGGGAAGACGTGACCACGAGGGAGGTGAAACGGTGGACTGCCCAATCAGAAGCTACGCTACAGGACGCACTCAACGACGTCGACTGGGACATGTTCAGAGCATGCGCAGTCGACATCAACGAGTTTACGGAAGTAGCAGTATGCTTCGTCAATATGCTAGCGGAGGAGATTATCCCCACTGTGAGAGTCACCACATTCCCAAACCAGAAACCGTGGATGGACAGATCGATCCGCACTGCAGTAAACGCCAGGACCGCCTCCTAGAACGCGGGTCTCGCCACTGGCGATATGAGCGCCTACAAAGCGGCCTCATACGGCGTGCGGCGCGCGGTGAGAGATGCCAAACGCCGGTACCGGGAACGTGTGGAGTCCCGCTTCCACCAGGGAGTATGTGGCACGGACTATGCACCATTACGGACTACAAAGCCAGGGACACTGCGCCGATCAACGCTGACTCTGCATTCACCAACGAGCTGAATCGGTTCTACGCCCGTTTCGAGGTTAGCCAGGCGGCTAATGCTATCTACCGCCTGACTACCGAGGACAGTGACGTCATCAGCGAGAGACCGGTGACCAGCATCGCGGAGCATGACGTCCGAGCGGCACTGAGGAGAGTGAACACAAGGAAAGCGGCGGGGCCAGACGGCATCACCGGCCGTCTGCTGCGCTGCTGTGCTGACCAGCTAGCAGGTGTGTTCACTTACATCTTCAACGTGTCCCTGGTGAAGTCTGTGGTCCCCACATGCTTCAAAAGATCCACCATCATCCCTGTGCCCAAGAACAGCAAACCCTCATCCCTGAACGATTACCGGCCAGTTGCACTGACCTCGGTAGTAATGAAGGTGTTTGAGAGGCTGCTGAAGAACATCATCTCCTCCTCCATCCCAGACACCACAGATCCGCTGCAGTTCGCCTACAGATCCAACAGATCCACAGAGGATGCCTGTGGCTGCCGTCAGCAGCACTTGTGCAATTTAAGACAATTTTATGGTTCAAGTTACAATGAATAAGTGAAATACTTTATTGTTAATATATGTGTGTGATGTAATGTATGTTGTTGGTTGGAAATACATTTAAAAAGGGTTTACAGAATGTTTCCGGGGTGGAACCAATGTTTAGTCTGTTGTTTGAGGTCGACGGTATATTCTGGTACACGCTACACTCGGTAGAGCGCAGCATGCTTTCGTCTCTCTCTGGTGGTGGTAGAGACATGTAGACGCATGCAACGGAGTGTCCGACTATGGGAAAGAGTGACACTACAAGAAGTGTTTTCATTAACCCCTGCAAGTTAATGCGGCCAATGAGGTATGCAATTTGTATATGTTGTGATAGAAAATAAGATGTTTGTTTGTGATAGAGCGAGCGAATTTATGGTAACCACATGTATATGTTAGCATTTTGTAAAGGTCAAATTGTGAGCATTTATGTTGTTTAATAATGTACTTTATTGTTTATTCTCTATGAGAACAATGTACGGTGGAAATTGATTATTTTATGTTGTTGTACAGTTCTCACGGCATCGTTACAGCATCTCTGGTGGCATCGTTGGTGGCGCCCGTGTGCAATAAATGCCAGTAAATCAAGAACGCCTTGTGTTCGTTTTTCAACTTGGAGGGAGTTACAGTGAGAACTCAGTCTGCTCGACATGAGGCGAGGAGACGAGTAGCTGTGCCTGTCATCCACTGAGCAAGAAGAAATTCATCGCACGCTAGCATCAGACAGATAAGACTATGCATACGCCAGTTAACCTAAGCAGCAAACAATCGAAGTTTACATGGACGATCCTTTAAGTGATGCATTTAAAACAAGTTAAATGTTAAGAAGTGGGTCAACTTTGTCGACTGTTTAAGGAACATTGTAAGAACTGAAAGTAATCTGGTGTTCTGCATATCTCCTTTCTAAGTTCATGGTCCTGTCTAATAAGATGTTTTATAGGTGAAGTCATTTTACCTATTTGTGTTATTTGAAGCTAGAAGTGTTGTAGAATTAAGTGCTGTGTCGTACGTGCTGTTGGGTTAGGAACAAAGCCCACCATATTTATACGACTCAAGTAATAAGGCAAACATCGCAGAATGGATCAAACGACTGAATATGAAACTAAGAATGGCGACTTACTCGAGGATAGTAGTGCCACAAATGTACAGCAGTCACGTGAAGAAGAGCCACGAAGAAGTCAAAGACCTCGAAAGCTTACTGAAAAGGCTCAGCAACTGCATGATGATAAGTCAAAAAAACTTCAGCATCGTTTCACTACAACTTATGATAAATGGAAAGCAAACGCCAAGCAAGCCAAGAAAATGATAAAGGGAGCCCCCTCTGTTGAGGTTGTGAAGGATTTGATGTGTAAGTTAAGTTGTGCATCAGCAGATGTGAAACACGCATATGAAGACTTGCGTAAATGCTCTTCTCCAGACAGTGAGATCCGTCGTAGGGCAGACACCTGTGACGCGGTATCCAAAATAATCTTGGACAATGCAACCACTTATCTTCAGAATAAAGATAACGAAGACGTTCAGATAGAGGATTTAGTCTGGCCTGAGTCTAGTTCAGTGTTTTCATCTTCAGCTTCTCAAGGCACAAGTAAGGGCTCTCAAAGAAGTCTAAGCTCTGCAAGCAGTTCCAGCATAAAGTCACAAAGGTCAAGCCTTTCCTCCATTAAGAGACAAGAGGCCGTAGCAGAGCTAGCTGCTACACAAGCTGCACTAAAGGTCCTGCAAGAGATAGAATGTGAGCAACAAGAACTTGAAAGTCTTGAAGAAGAAAATCGAAAGAAGATTGCATTACAAGATGAAGAAAATGTGGCGAGAAAGAAAGCATTGGAAGAGAAACGCAGACAAATAGAGCGCTTACAGACTGTTAAGAAGCTAAGTGCGGCAAAGGCACGGCTCCAAGTTTATGAACAAGATATAAGCTCGGACGAGGAAATAACAGAGTTACTTCATAACCACGCAGCTCAGCAACATAGATCTCCAGGAGTTATAAGGAGTCCACGTGAGCATCCCGTGATACACCAAGCAGATAGTATCACAGTCCTCGCTGAAGCAATAGCAGAGTCTATTAATGTAAGCAGTCTCCCAACACCTGAACCATCTATCTTCATGGGAGATCCACTAAGGTATAGCGATTGGAAGATGTCATTTCAAACCCCGATAGGCAGGAAAAACATTCCAGTAGGAGAAAGAGTCTATTACCTTCGTAAATATGTTGGTGGACCTGCAAAAAAGGCCATTGAAAGCTACTTCCTATTAGGAACGGATGCAGCTTACAACTCAGCATGGGACATCCTGGAAGAAAGGTTTGGAAGTTCATTCGTGATAGCTAAAGCCTTCAAGGATAAGCTCGTGGCATGGCCCAAAATCGGACCCAAAGACAGCGTCGAGCTGAGGGACTTTTCAGACTTCCTTAGAGGCTGCCAGGCTGCAATGTCCCAGATTAAGGGTCTGGAAGTATTGAACGACTGTGATGAAAATCAAAAACTTCTAACAAAACTGCCAGATTGGCTGGTGGCCAGTTGGAATAGGAAGGTGATTGAGATAGAAGAAACTTGTAAGGTGTTTCCTACTTTCAGTCAGTTTGTGGAATTCATCGCAAAGGAAGCGAAAATAGCTTGCAATCCAGTAACTTCTCTTCATGCCCTGAAGTCTAATGACGGTGAAAAAATAAAGACAACAAAGGCACGAAACATTGGTGCAAAGGTGCTTGCGAGCAACTCTGAAGAGAATGCAGAACGTAAGAAATGCACTTTTTGTGAAAGATGCAATCATGGCATACAGACATGCTGGAAATTCAGGGAAAGACCAGTTGAGGAACGCGTTAAGTTTGTTCAGACAAAGAAATTGTGCTTTGGATGTCTACAACCAGGACATCTCTCAAGGACCTGCAAAAGAAGGAGTCTTTGTGAGACATGTAAGGAAAAACACCCAACATGTTTACATGAAGACCGTGAAAGAGCAACCAGAAGAGAGAAAAGCAGTGATGAGCATGGGGAGAGTGTAAAAAACTCAAAATATGCTAAGTCAACGGAAGGAACAGAGAGCAAACATACTCCTGAACCATCAAATGAAGCCACGTCAAACAGAGTAGTGCAAGGTATGGACAGCATGTACTCCTCTACGGTTGTCCCAGTCTGGCTGTCTACATCAAGTAACCCAGAGAATGAAATTCTTGTATATGCACTACTTGACAACCAAAGCGACAACACATTCATTGTGCAAGACAAGGCGGAAGCTCTGGACACGAAAGGGGAAGCTGTGCAGTTAAAACTCTCCACACTTTCATCCAGAAATACAATCATCCCGAGTCAAAGGTTAGTTGGACTGCAGGTGAGAGGTTTCTACTCTTCAAAGAAGATTTCTCTCCCTGTAACCTATTCAAGAGAGTTCATCCCTGCCAATCTAAGTCACATTCCTAAGTCACAGCAAGAGCTTGGACACACCTAGAGCATCTTGCAGAGGACATCGCTCCATTGATTGAGTGCGATGTAGGGCTTCTCATAGGATACAACTGTCCTCAGGCTTTGCTGCCCCGAGAGGTCGTCCCAGGTAAAGACAATGAGCCATTTGCTCAAAGGACAGATCTTGGATGGAGCATAGTCGGTTGTGTTAGCCCATGTGTCGACTATGGTGATGCTATAGGAAGCAGTCACAAGATTGTCATGAAGTCAGTGAAACCTCATCTCCAGACATCTAAGAAGCTCACAAATGAAGTGAAATACATATGTCGAACCCAAGTTAAGGAGTTCATTTCACCACCAGATGTGCTGAGGATGCTTGAGTCTGGCTTCAGTGAGAGAAGAGTAGAGGATGCTAATCTATCTCAGGAAGACTTGCGTTTCCTAACCATAATGGAAGAAGGAATCAAAATCAAAGCGGATGGTCACTGTGAAATGCCGCTCCCCTTCAAGAAAGATCGACCAAATCTCCCAGACAATAAGGCATGTGCAGTTCACAGACTTCGATGCTTGAAAGGAAGATTTGAAAGGGGCAAACAATATCAAAAGGACTACACAACCTTTATGAGTGAAATCATAACAAATGGGGATGCAGAAAAGGTCCCAAGGGAAGAAATTAACAACAGTCCTGTATGGTACATTCCTCATCACGGGGTGTATCACCCACACAAGCCAGGAAAAATACGGGTTGTATTCGACTGCTCAGCAAGATTTGAAGGCGTGTCATTAAATGATTACCTTCTCACTGGACCAGAATTAATGAACAGCCTGATAGGTGTTCTCTGCCGCTTTCGCAAGGGACAAGTTGCTATAATGTGCGATATCGAGCGTATGTTCCATCAGTTTCACGTCAAAGCGGAGGACCAGGACTACTTGAGATTTCTCTGGTGGGACGATGGAAACTTCCAGGCTCAACCATCAGTCTATCGTATGCGAGTGCACCTATTTGGAGCTGCCTCCTCCCCTGGTTGTGCAAACTTTGGGTTGAAACATGTTGCTGCCCAAGGACATGGTCACTACAGTGAAACGACCATTCAGTTCATTGAACGAAACTTTTACGTGGACGATGGGCTCACAAGTGTCGCAACCAAGGAGGAAGCCATCAAGTTGGTAAAGGAAGCAAGGCAACTCTGCAGTGCTGGCAAACTGCGAATTCACAAATTCATTTCTAACAATCATGAGGTACTTGCATCCATTCCAGAGAGTGAACGTGCAGATTCGGTACGAAATCGTGACTTGGTTCTTGGTGAGTCCCAAATTGAGAGAGCTCTGGGAATCAAATGGTGCATTGTTGCAGACCAGTTCCATTTCAGAGTGATTGTGGATGAACGCCCACTTTCTAGAAGAGGAGTCTTATCAACTGTGGCATCCATCTATGACCCTCTTGGCTTTGTGTCACCATTTGTTCTGGTTGGAAAGCAAATACTCCAACAGATGTGTCAAGGCAAGGTTGGATGGGATGAGCCACTGTCAGAAGAGCTCAAACCACGGTGGGAGTCTTGGCTTTTAGATTTAAAGAACCTGGCTGACATCAAAATTTAGCGCTGTTATCTCCCAGAAGGTTTTGAGAAAGTTGAAAGATATGAGCTGCATCATTTCTCAGATGCGAGTGTTAAAGGGTACGGTGAATGTTCTTACTTGAGAGCAATCAGCGTTTCAAACCAAGTCCACTGCTCTCTAGTTATTGGCAAAGCCAGGGTGACTCCTACAAAGGTCACCACAGTACCCAGGCTTGAGCTATCAGCAGCAGTTATTGCCGTGCGAACGAGCGACCTGCTTAAAAGGGAGTTGGAAGTTCAAGCCAAAGAATTCCTTTGGACAGACTCGAAGGTTGTTCTTGGATACATCAACAACGAGGCGAGAAGGTTTCACATATTTGTGGCAAATCGCATTCAGCGCATCCAAGAAGGTTCCGATCCAGACCAGTGGAGATATGTGGCTTCTGAGAACAATCCTGCTGATCATGCATCACGAGGTCTGACAGCAAAGGGACTAATCACTTCCAATTGGTTCACCGGTCCAGATTTTATCTGGCGGGATAAACTTCCCGCTGATGACCTTAAGGTGGGAGAGTTGGGAGCTGAAGACCCAGAACTTCGCAAGATCTTTGTCCATAAGACACTGACCACAGAAGATTCGTTGCTTAATCATTTTTCAAGATTCTCAAACTGGACGAAGCTAGTTAGAGCAATTGCACGACTCATGCGATGTGTCAAAGAGCTCAAGGGTCTGATGTGCAGAACAAACGAAGTCACCAGTCTTGAGGAGAGGAAAGAGGCAGAGCTTTTCATCATAGCTACTGTCCAAAACGAACTGTTTTCCGAAGAAATCAAAGATCTGAAAGCAAAGCAGACAACAACAAGAGATCGTGCAAATAGGCTGCACAAACTGAATCCCTTTTTGGATAAAAGGGGTGTGTTAAGAGTGGGAGGTCGGCTGGAGCATGCAGATTTACACCCACACATCAAACATCCAGTGATCTTGCCAAACAAAACCCACATATCAAAGTTACTGATTGAACACTTCCATCAAAGGGTTCATCACCAGGGACGTGGGATGACGATGAATGAGCTGCGATCAAATGGCATTTGGCTATTGGGATGTAGTCACGCAGTGTCTTCCTACATCTACAAGTGTGTCAAATGTAGGAAATTCAGAAGGAATGCTGAGGTACAAAGAATGGCAGATTTACCGCGTGAGAGAGTTGAAGCATCGCCCCCTTTTTCCTATTGTGGAATGGACTGCTTCGGCCCGTTTTACGTTAAGGAGGGAAGAAGGGAACTTAAACGCTATGGTCTGCTATTCACATGTCTGTGCTCTCGTGCTGTGCATATAGAGCTTCTTGACGACATGACCAGTGATGCCTTTATTAATGCTCTTCGAACCTTTATCGCCATACGAGGAAGTGTTCGACAACTTCGGTCCGATCAGGGTACCAACTTTGTTGGAGCAAGACGAGAGTTCTTGGAATCTGTAAAGAAAATGGACCAAGAAAGCCTAAGACAACTAGGTTGTGAGTTTGTCATGAACCCGGCATCTGCCAGCCATATGGGTGGGGCCTGGGAAAGGCAGATTAGGACGATTAGAAGTGTTTTGACATCCATTCTGGATCATTCATCCAAAAGACTTGACACTTCATCCTTGCGTACCTACCTGTATGAAGTCATGGCGATCATAAATAGTAGGCCCTTAACAACTCACCTGTTGAACGATCCCACTGGTCCACAGCCTCTTACGCCGAATCACATCCTGACTATGAAGTCTTCAGTGGTTTTACCACCACCTGGTGAGTTTGTGAAGGAAGACCTTTATCTTCGCAAGAGATGGCGCAAGGTGCAATACCTGGCTAATGAATTCTGGACCAGATGGAAAAGGGAATACTTGCTGAATCTTCAGCAGAGAGGAAAATGGTACAAAGCACGGAGAAATGCTAAGATCAACGACATTGTGATGCTGATGGACAATAGTCTACCCAGAAATGAGTGGAAGTTGGCCAAGGTAACCAAGGTGTACCCTAGTGAGGATGGAATCATTAGGAAACTCGAGTTGCTAATCAGTGATGCGACATTGGATGACCAAGGAAAAAGAGTTAACAAGCCAGTGTATCTTGAAAGACCTATCCACAAAACAGTTACCCTACTTGAAGCTGAATAGTTCAGAATTCTTGTCTCTGTGATTTATGTGACTAAGGGACTGTATACACTTGCCTTTACAACGAGGTTCAGTTGAAAAATCATTAATGATTTGGTGGGAGTGTGGCTGCCGTCAGCAGCACTTATGCAATTTAAGACAATTTTATGGTTCAAGTTACAATGAATAAGTGAAATACTTTATTGTTAATATATGTGTGTGATGTAATGCATGTTGTTGGTTGGAAATACATTTAAAAAGGGTTTACAGAATGTTTCCGGGGTGGAACCAATGTTTAGTCTGTTGTTTGAGGTCGACGGTATATTCTGGTACACGCTACACTCGGTAGAGCGCAGCATGCTTTCGTCTCTCTCTGGTGGTGGTAGAGACATGTAGACGCATGCAACGGAGTGTCCGACTATGGGAAAGAGTGACACTACAAGAAGCGTTTTCATTAACCCCTGCAAGTTAATGCGGCCAATGAGGTATGCAATTTGTATATAAGATAAGATAAGATAACCTTTATTAGTCCCACACGTGGGAAATTTGTTTTGTCACAGCAGGAAGTGGACAGTGCAAAAGTTATGACGCAAAAATTAGAATACAATAAGAATAAATACAGTACACAGCTGTACAGAATAGAATAAAATAAAATACTATATACAGTAGAATAAAATAGAATAAAAATATACAATAAGATAAAAATAGAATACGAATGCTATATACAACTGAGTAAAAATACAACGATGCCAGAAAAGATTATTGCACTTAGTGTTATTGCACATGTGTGGATGTGTGTGTTTGTTCAGTTAAAGTCTTTGTTGTGGAGTCTGACAGCAGTGGGGAGGAAAGACCTGCGAAATCTCTCCGTCCCACACCGTGGGTGCCGCAGTCTCCCACTGAAGGAGCTGCTCAGTGCTGTCACAGTCTGCTGCATGGGGTGGGAGACGTTGTCCAACAGGGATGACAGCTTAGCCGCCATTCTCCTGTCACTCACCACCTCCACTGGGTCCAGAGGGCATCCTAGAACAGAGCTGGCCCTTCGGATCACCCTGTTCAGTCTCTTCCTGTCCCCAGCAGAGATGCTGCCGCCCCAGCAGACCACACCATAAAAGATAGCAGAAGCCACGACAGAGTCATAGAAGGTCTTCAGGAGTGGGCCCTCCACCCCAAACGACCTGAGTCTCCGCAGCAGGTACAGCCTGCTCTGCCCTTTCCTGTAGAGGGCGTCTGAGTTATGAGTCCAGTCCAGTCTGTTGTTCAGATGAACACCAAGGTACCTGTAGCTGTCCACAGCCTCAATGTCCATACCCTGGATGTTCAGTGGTTGCAGTGGAGAATGCTTGTGCCTGCGGAAGTCTACCACCAGCTCCTTGGTTTTACTGGCGTTGATCTGGAGGTAGTTCAGCTGGCACCAGTCCACAAAGTCTTGAGTCAGTCCTCTGTACTCCTTGTCGTCCCCATCAGTGATGAGGCCGACTATTGCAGAGTCATCAGAGAACTTCTGCAGGAAGCACTGGGTGGAATTGTGGGAGAAGTCTGTGTCTGCATATGTTGTGATAGAAAATAAGATGTTTGTTTGTGATAGAGCGAGCGAATTTATGGTAACCACGTGTATATGTTAGCATTTTGTAAAGGTCAAATTGTGAGCATTTATGTTGTTTAATAATGTACTTTATTGTTTATTCTCTATGAGAACAATGTACGGTGGAAATTGATTATTTTATGTTGTTGTACAGTTCTCACGGCATCGTTACAGCATCTCTGGTGGCATCGTTGGTGGCGCCCGTGTGCAATAAATGCCAGTAAATCAAGAACGCCTTGTGTTCGTTTTTCAACTTGGAGGGAGTTACAATGCCATCGCCCACGTCCTACACACCACTCTCAGCCACGTGGACAAGAAACAGGGTAACTATGTGTGAATGCTGTTTGTTGATTACAGTTCAGCGTTTAACACAATAGTGCCCTGCAGACTGTTCACAAAGCTCAGGGATCTGGGACTTAACAGCCGTCTGTGTGCATGGGTGTTGGACTTCCTCACTGGCAGAACTCAGGTGGTGAGGGTGGGCAGGTGCTTCTCCAACAGCATCACCATCAACACAGGAGCACCTCAGGGATGTGTCCTCTCGCCACTGCTCTACTCCCTCTACACTTCAGACTGTGTGGCCACCCATGGCTCCAACACCATTGTGAAGTTTGCTGACGACACAGTGGTGTTGGGTGCCATCTCCAACAACGATGAGGCGGCCTACATGGATGAAGTGAAGAATCTGGCATCGTGGTGCCAGGACAACCACCTCCAGCTGAACGTCAGCAAGACAAAGGAGCTGGTGGTGGACTTCAGAAGGGGTCAGCACAGAGACTACAAGCCCATTATCATCAATGGAGCTCCAGTGGAGAGGGTGCAGTCCTTCAAGTATCTTGGTGTCCACATCTCCTCAGACCTGACATGGGCTGCCCACATTCAGGTCCAGACCAAAAAGGCTAGGCAGCGCCTGTATCACCTACGACAACTGAGGAAGTTCAGGGTCTCTCCAAAGATCCTCAGGATTTTCTATACAGGCGCTGTGGAGAGCATCCTCACAGAGAACATGACATCGTGGTTCGGGAACAGCTGTGTGAAGGACCAAAAAGCTCTCCAGAGAGTGATCCGTACAGCAGAACGCTGCTGCAGGATTGCTCTCCCCCCGCTTCAGGACACCTACACCAGGAGATGCCGGACTAGAACATCTGTGCCGAGTATAACCTGGAAGTCCCGAGGTCAAAATGGGAGATGCCCCCAAGGGTGGTGGAGAATGACCGAGCTAAGATCCTGTGGGACTTCCAGATACAGACGGACAAAATGGTGGTGGCTAACCAACCGGACATAGTGGTGGTAGACAAACAGAAGAAGACGGCCGTAGTGATCGATGTAGTGGTTCCGAATGACAGCAATATCAGGAAGAAGGAACACGAGAAGCTGGAGAAATACCAAGGGCTCAGAGAAGAGCTCGAGAGGATGTGGAGGGTGAAGGTAATGGTGGTCCCCGTGGTAATCGGAGCACTAGGTGCGGTGACTCCCAAGCTAGGCGAGTGGCTCCAGCAGATCCCGGGAATAACATCGGAGATCTCTGTCCAGAAGAGCGCAGTCCTGGGAACAGCTAAGATACTGCACAGGACCCTCAAGCTCCCAGGCCTCTGGTAGAGGACCCGAGCTTGAAGGATAAACCGCCCGCAGGGGCGTGCTGGGTGTTTATATATATATATATATATATATATATATAATGTTCTTCCTCTACACCCCCCCAATTTTTGCACATGTCGAGGAGCGTGTCAGGCTACATTTCACTGTGTGTTATACTTGTATAACTATGCATGTGACAAATAAAGAGCCTTGAACCTTGAACTATCCCCAGAACACCAGAGTATTCATCTCCTGGCCTCTTTACATTTTCTCCAATCATCCCTGTTTCTAGAGTCTCGCCCCATCTGCAGGCAGTCCAAAAGAAACTGCCTCTGCCATTTTCTTCTTCTTAATCTTTGATTTTTCTCTTCACTTTCTCCATTGGGTCTTCTTAGACGCACTTTCCAGAAAGCAGCAACATTTTTTGTGCCCCATTTTTCAAATTGTGCATCTTACTTCAGCTTAATATGTTTCCTGTTTTGTTTTTACACAGGTCATGTAAAAGAAATCCTACCAGAGACTCGACAAAGCTGAACTGAAAGACAGCACGGGCAATAAATCAGAGCAGCACAGAACTTAAGCACACATATATAAGGTGATTTAACAAATCATGTCTGTTGTAAATGAGTAAGCCATTTATCGACCTGACTCAGGTTTTAAAATTATCATCAGAAAAGACTGAATCCTGACCTGAGAATCCCAAGTGTACACTTTGGACTCTCCACTGCAGAAAACAGAAGCTTCAGTCCTGAATCCTGCAGGTTGTTGTTACCCAGATCCAGCTCTGTCAGACGGGAGGACTGGGAGCTCAGGACTGAGGACAGAGCTTCACAGCTTCTGTCTGACAGGTTACAGCCACTCAGTCTGAAGAAATGATGACAAGAAGACATGAAACACTTGTGTTAAAGTATATTCATGGTGCCATGAGGAGCTACTATATTTACAATACTTCAACACTGTTTCAGGACATGATGGAATCCTTATTGCCTCATGTTACAAAAGACAAATGTGGCAGTTTACTGTGACTTGCATGGATTCATTAAAAAAACAAAACATACACACAATGTTAATTTTTTCCAAATGAAATTGATTAAATGATGTTAATTGATGAAAAAAAATCGATATTGCTTGATCTGACCTCAGCGTTTCCAGTTTGCAGTATTGACTCTTTATCCCAGCAGACAGAAGCTTCAGTCCTGAATCCTGCAGGTTGTTGTTACCCAGGTCCAGCTCTGTCAGATGGGAGGACTGGGAGCTCAGGACTGAGGACAGAGCTTCACAGCTTCTGTCTGACAGGTTACAGCCACTCAGTCTGAAATCAAGGTGGAAGGGAGACAAGATCAACCAAACAAATCAGAGCTTTATTGCTTTTTTATTGTTTTTAAGCAGAAATCAGTGAGGTGCTGGTAGATTCTGTTCTTTTGGTTTATTACCCAACAACACACACATACACTAATATTTGTGACTTTTGTAATAGTAGCATTTACAATGCAAAGCAACAGCGATCACAGATTGAAGGGGCCTGAATAAAACTACAATGCAGGGATTTTTAAGATGACCCGTTCTTCCAATTTCCAACAACAGATTTCTCCAACCTTACAGTTAAAAATAATTCTTTATCTCATACTGAATCTTGGTGCACCTCCCCCAGTTTATTAAAATGAAGAGGTGCTGAAGTTGCTGTAAGTGATGTGTGATGCCACTGATTTCCTTCCTGATCCAATACAAAGTAAAATTCAGGCTGGTATCTGCGATACTGATGAAAACTATTCCTTCAGAATCAATACAAGACATAAGAAAATATGATGTTTTGTATAACATAAAAAGCCTGAATTTTAAAATATTCAGTTAATAATCAAAAACAGATGTGACTGAAAATAATAAAACTGAGAAACATTTCATGGCCATTGCTACGGGCCATTCGATCCTTTTACAACCATTGCAAGAGCTTGGTTGGCATAGCCGGCAATACGTTGGATAGTAATAAGTCCGGTGGGTGATGGGCTCCGCCAGGGCTGCCCTTTGTCACCGATTCTGTTCATAGATTTTATGTTTAAAGGCTGTTTCAAAAGTTCATTCAAGTTACAATATTGTGGTCAAAAGTTCTCCTTTTTTCTTTTATACTATACAACTACGCTGGCTCGTGGTTTTAGGACATGGATCTGTCATAGAAGAAATCTATGACCACTTTTAATCAACATTTTAAAAATAAACATGATCACATATTTACTCACAGAGCTTTGTTGGAGGCTTTGACCACTGGCAGCAGCCTCAGAAGAGCCTCCTCTGAAGCAGAGTATTTCTTCAGGTCAAACACATCCAGATCTTCTTCTGATGACAGTAAGATGAAGACCAGAGCTGACCACTGAGCATGAGACAGTTTATCTGTGGAGAGACTTCCTGATCTCAGGGACTGTTGGATCTCCTCCACTAGAGAACGATCATTCAGTTCATTCAGACAGTGGAACAGATTGATGCTTTTCTCTGCAGACAGATTCTCACTGAGCTTCTTCTTGATGTGCTGAACTGTTTTCTTATTGGTCTGTGAGCTACTTCCTGTCTGTGTCAGCAGACCTCGTAAGAGAGTCTGATTGGTCTGCAGTGAAAGACCCAGGAGGAAGCGGAGGAACAAGTCCAGGTGTCCATTTGGACTCTGTAAGGCCTTGTTCACAGCACTCTGGTGGAGAGATTGAAGTTTTGGTTTGTTAAATAATTTAGATTTCTTGGAGGTTGTTTGTTTGTCTTCCAGCAGATTGAGTCCAGAGTTGATGAAGGTCAGATGGACATGAAGAGCAGCCAGAAACTCCTGAACACTCAGATGGATGAAGCAGAACACCTTGTCCTGGTACAGTCCTCTCTCCTCTTTAAAGATCTGTGTGAACACTCCTGAGTACACTGAGGCTGCTCTGATATCGATGCCACACTCTGTCAGGTCTGATTCATAGAAGATCAGGTTTCCTTTCTGCAGCTGATCAAAAGCCAGTTTTCCCAGAGACTCCATCATCTTCCTGCTCTCTGGACTCCAGTGTGGATCTGTCTCAGCTCCTCCATCATACTTGACCTTCTTCACTTTGGCCTGAACCACCAGGAAGTGGATGTACATCTCAGTCAGGGTCTTGGGCAGCTGTCCTCCCTCTCTGGTTTCCAGCACATCCTCCAGAACTGTAGCAGTGATCCAGCAGAAGACTGGGATGTGGCACATGATGTGGAGGCTTCGTGATGTCTTGATGTGGGAGATGATCCTGCTGGCCTGCTCCTCATCTCTGAATCTCTTCCTGAAGTACTCCTCCTTCTGTGGGTCAGTGAACCCTCTGACCTCTGTCACCATGCCAACACAGTCAGGAGGGATCTGATTGGCTGCTGCAGGTCGTGTGGTTATCCAGAGGCGAGCAGAGGGAAGCAGTTTCCCCCTGATGAGGTTTATCAGCAGCACATCCACTGAGGTGGACTTTCTAGGGTCAGTTAGGATTGTTGTTTTGTGGAAGTCCAGAGGAAGTCGACACTCATCCAGACCATCAAAGATGAACACAACCTGGAAGTCTTCAAAGCTGCAGATTCCTGCTTCTTTGGTTTCAGTAAAGAAACGATGAACAAGTCCCACCAAGCTGAACTTTTCCTCTTTCAGCACATTCAGCTCTCTGAAAGTGAATGGAAATATGAACTGGATGTCCTGGTTGGCTTTGTCTTCAGCCCAGTCCAGGCTGTATTTCTGTGTTAAGACTGTTTTCCCAATGCCAGCCACTCCCTTTGTCAGCACTGTTCTGATTGGTTCATCTCTTCCAGGTGAGGCTTTAAAGATGTCTTCTTGTCTGATTGTTGTTTCTGGTCTGTCTGGTTTCCTGGATGCTGTTTCAATCTGTCTGACCTCATGTTCATCATTGACCTCTGCAGTCCCTCCCTCTGTGATGTAGAGCTCTGTGTAGATCTGATTCAGGAGGGTTGGGTTTCCTGCTTTAGCGATGCCCTCAAACACACACTGGAACTTCTTCTTCAGGGTGGATTTAAGGTTACGGTGACAAACTGCAGCTTGAAGCTCTGAATGAGAAGAAAAATAAACACTCAATTCCAAAAAGAACTAATCTTTAAAACATGTTGCTCCATCTTCCATCTCTGGAAAATGTTCATTTATCCAGCAGCTTAAATCTTTAGATAAATCCTCTTACTGCTCTGCAGACGGTCAGCCAGCTCCTCCTGCTTCATTCTCCTCAGGAAGTCCACTGTGATCTTCACAAACGCCTCTCTGCTGCTGCTCCTCTGACTCTCTAAGCATTCTGGGTAATCTGGACTCAGAACCTTCTGGATCTTCTTCAGCTCGTTCTTCACAAAAGTGATGATGTTGTCCTCCAGCAGCTGGAACAGAATATTTATGAATGAGCCAATCAGACTGAAATCATGGAGCCAAACATCAGATCCATGTTGGACACACTGACGATCCACTGGTCTACAAAGAGCAGCATGGAGATGACTGTGAACAGAACAGATGTAACAGTAGTTGTTGTACATGTACAGACCATAAATATGGAGTCCAGCTGTGTTTGATGCTGCTGGGCAGACTGACCACTGGGAACCTCTGAGCTCTGCTGCTCCACTCTGTGGAGGAACCATGAAGGATTAGATCAACACAGGATAAAGATCCAGGAGTTTCTGCTCAAATAACTTCATCTGAATCAAGTCTGTCAAGTTTTAAACTCTCAGATTGTGAACATATCAGTAATTTTCAGTCTGTTTTCATGGACGTCCTTTCAGTGGTGATGTCAGGGATGATTTTGAAGAAGCTCATCAAACTGAACCATCAGCAGATCACTGCTCCAAAACCAGAACATGATCCGAGTCTCCCTCCACCACCAGAACACCAGCTTTACTAACGTGGTAGATCAGTGTAGTACAGATCAATAACTGATGAGTCATTTGATCAAAATCACTGAGTGCTTCACGTCTGACCCTCTGATGCTTCTGTAGACATTTTGCATATTTAATGAATGTCTGACAGTTTTACATTCATTCTATGAACACAGTGGAAATGTTGTGTTATAGTCTCCATGTTGTTTCCAGCATCATAAATTCTTAAGTTCAGAAAATTAGATTCTTTCTTCACAGCTGAAAAACAACAACATTTATTCTCTATTGAAATCTGCATCGTCCACTCCAAAGGTCACAATCTGAAGGTAACATCTGGTTTTGTTCCCTGTGGTTAACTCTGAGCATCAGTATGGTGGGATTTATCCACTACATCCACACCACTGTGGTTCAGTGTTGTCCTGATGGAGTAACAGCAGCCAGTATGATCCAGGCTTTAGCTGCTGGGTCTCTGTGTGACCTCTCAGACTGTTTAACAGATCAGACACAAAGAGAATCAGAGCAGCTCTGTTCTTTAAAGACAAACATGAACCCACTCAGGTCACACTTTCCCCACAGATATGAGCATCACTGTCCTCAAACAGCAAATGACCAAGTCGAACATTTGGATCTTTTCTCTTTCATTGTTTTCTTTTTAATGAATCTTTGTAACAATCTGAGGATGTTTCAGGTCATATTTATCCAGGAAACACAAACATGTAAAGGAGTCATCACAGCGCTCTGACCTCGTTGCTCCAGGTTCACCACTGAAGTTTGGAGGATTTAGAGGTTTGGACCAGTCACTCCTCACAGACGGACAGCTGGACCCTGCAGACTGTGACCTCTGACCTCTGCAGACACAAACATGATTGAAGCAGCTGTGATCACACAGACTGCAGATAATGCAGCTGTTTCCTGTCAGTAACATCCTCTTAGATTAGAGTTCAGCTTTTTACAGGAAAACTGGACAAAACTGATTTTTGTTACAAACTCATTTTCATTTCCTCTCAGCTCACAAACACAGTCAGACAATCAACCAGAGTCAACACTGATTATAATGTCAGTGCAGAATTATTTCTGTTACTCAGTGAGTTCAGCTCTCTGACCTCGTTGCTCCAGGTTCACCACTGAAGAGTGGATTGCTACGTTTGGACCGGTCACTCCTCACAGACGGACAGCTGGACCCTGCAGACTCTGCTCTGTCCTCCTCTTCCTCCATCATCATCTTCAGTCAGTCTGAGAGGTAAACCACAAACACTCAGTGAGTTCACATTAACAGGAGGAACTGAGTTACAGTCGCTGACCTCTGACCTGTCATGTGACCATGAAACCAGGTCAATATGTCTGTAGGTTCAGTCATCCAGGTCATGTGATCTAAGGAGCTTGGAGAGAAAAGAGACGTCTTTAAGTTTCTGGAAGACGTTTCATCTGAGAAGCTTCTTCAGCTCTAAAACCAAACGGTGGAGAGTCCCAGATATTTAAACCTGAGAGGGAAAGAAAGCATGTCGCTGACCCACCACTGATGTTATTTCAAGGAGGAAACTGAGAGCCTTTGCACCAGGAGCACAAACATCAGCTCCAGCAATGATCCACTGATGTGTTTTTATTCCATGTATGAATGTTGTTATTGACAGAGATGACGTTTGTGTGTCAGTGATGCAGTGACTGTTGTTGTTACCTGTACAGGCTGGTTAGACTCTATGAAACAGATCATACAGATCTCTGCATGTTAGAAGAGACTATTAAAGGTCATGAATGAGACAAAGGCAGGGAGGCGTCCTTTACAGCTAAACAGCAGAGTGAGAGAACAGCCAGCACCTCTACATTTATCACATTATACAGCACATGTATGATACTGACAGGGATGAGAAGAATTTAGTGATTCTGATCCCATCATTGATATTACTTATTGATTCTCAGTAGCTCTGCTCTGACAGTCACCACCATCACTGAGCAGCATATCAAAGACATTTGTGCACATTAACTGCATGTTGTGGCTCAAATGTTTGTGCATGTTGGAGGCATTTCCTCTTTGTTGTGATCAGTGTTGGTCATTACTCAAAACAGTCATTATTACACATATTACACAGAACACTTTGATTAAAAGTAATGGAGTACGTTACTTCATTACTCCTCATAACATTACTTTGATGTTAAAATGAACAAATGAGCATGTAACAACATAAAGCTGAGGTACAGCCCCACACACCAACACAGATCCTGATGAGGTCACGTGATGTTTCTCTGAGTGTTTATGAACACAAATCAAAGATGAAACAGCACAAAGACACTTCAAAGTGATTCTACTGTAGAAACATGAACAGGTAGAAACCTGCAGCCTGACTGCTCATCACTTTGTTACCTGTTCAAGTTCAGCAGCAGCAGCTCACTTTATCACGGTGCTGGTCTGGGGTCAGTGTTTACTCAGCTTTAACCTCACTCTGGGTTCTTGGTTAGCTTAGCGTTAGCTTAGCGTCAGAGCTCTGCAGGTGTCTCCTGTGTAAATATTAATCACAGTGACAGTAAAGGAGGTAAAGGGCTGTGACGTCATCACGTACGCTGCGTCCTCTGTGGGCTCTGACTGAACTCAAAGTACAAACTACAAGTACACAAACACGAACGTAGCTCAGAGTGGCGGACACACTCGGCCTCGTTGGTCCAGCTGTGAGTCCGTTACCGTGAACTATGGAGCGGCAGATTTGTGCTGAACTAAGCTGCACACAGCTGATGTTAGCCAGGAAACATTACACACTGACTTTAATGGAGAGACCGGAAATACAAACACACACAGTTTGTTGTGTGAAGAAATCAAACACGAGCTGAACAAACAGTAAAGTTCCTAAAGACAAACTGTTAAAGGAGGAAACAAAGCAAACTTACAGTTTCTTCACACACCAACAACAAGCTCCACTCCACGAAGTTCAGGAAGTGAAAGTAAACTTTGAGCCTAATGCGGCGTTTGAGGACACTCGGGAACATCGTAACACTGTGCTGCGTTCCAAACCTCGGAAATTCCCCAACCTCTGGCAGGCTGTGATTTATTTCTGCTGGTTTTCCTGTTTGAAGCACAAACATCTGTCATCACTTTGTTGTTCTTCCTGCAGCATTTAAATATTTCAGCACTGAACTGATGTTTCTTCAAAGCTCATTTCAACCTGTTGAAGTCATGAATGAAAGTGCAGACTGAGAGTGGATCACATGATGTTTGAGGTGTGTCATGTGACATGTTCAGTATTGTCACACATGTCTAGATTGTCCCTGATATCATAACTGCTCAAACACTGATGATTATATTTGAAGAATTATTCCTGATGGCAGCAAAGTTTGAATGGAGCTCTCTGTCTGTGCTGATTTGTCGCCCTCTGGAGGTCAAAGCACAAACTGCATGATGTCACTGTAACCACCACAGTGACAGGAAGTGTTTTTATGACTGAAACACTGAAATGATGCTAACGGCTGTCGTTAGGCTCACTGACAGCAGTGCTGATGTGTTCATGTCAAACACTGGCTCAGGTCAGACTCCTTCATCCTTCTCCAGCGTGAGGCCGCCCTCAGACCCACAGGAGCCCTGACCTTTGACCTCCTGACCCTAACCATTTTAGTCTTGTTGCATCTTTAAATGCAAATCCATCCAAACTGTAGCCGAGCAAAAGAAGCTGGAAGCTGTTCTATGAATGATGTTGTTGAAGGAGCTTGGAAAGAAAAGCGTCTGGACTTCTTTAAGTTGCTTGAAGAGGGACATGGACGTCTTAACGCCCACTCACATCCTGGGACATTTGATCACAGGAAATCACATGATAGCGTGGGGCTAGATCTCACAATGAGTTCACCCAAAACCTTGGCTGATTGAGACCCACACCCGTTTTCACGGAGGAGGAGTTTCACATGCTGAACATGTGACAGCCTGGTTTAAAGGGACCAAAAGTAACTGGACACCTGATTCAGTTCAGGTTTATTCATCCGCTCCAAACCACAGCAGCAGTCACCTCCAGGGAACCAGCTGATCCATGTAACTGGGGACAGACCACAGCCCAGAGCACTGGTTCATGATGTGTTTGTGGACTGTAGGTTGTTTGGATAGAGATGAGATGTACTCAGCAGTCTGTCTCTAATGTTTAATGAAATGTTCTGAAGATGATAATAACTTGTGATTTTCTTTTGAATGAATCTTTAATCGTGTTGTAGGGCCTCTGACTCTCATGAAGATTTTCACATCAATGTGCTTTTCACAAAGATATTAACAATGAAAATGACGTGCAGCCCTGAACTACTCATGCGTTAACTCAGCGGTTCCCAACCCCCGGGTCACGGACCGGTCCGTGAGTCGTTTGGTACCGGGCCGTGAGAGTCGAGGCTCGGTGTGAAATTGATGGTTGATAGGTTTGTAGCATAAACCTGTTCGCTGGATCGTTCAATCCAGCTACACAGCAAAGCAAGACACGAGTAGTTCTTTATGTTTCTCGTGCGCGGGAGAGACCTGGACCAATGCCGTTCCTTCGCTTGACCACAGTCGCTCTCGTCCGTTCCCTCGTAACACTGTTCTTTTATTGAGGTTACATGAACATACATAGGTTCATTAACATACACGTGAACAAAGGTACCAGTCTGTATGTTATGTAGGTGTGTGTGTGTGTGTGTGTGTGTGTGTGTGTGTGTGTGTGTGTGTGTGTGTGTGTGTGTGTGTGTGTGTGACCCCATAAACGACTTCCCTAAACCTGCTGGTCTGGAAGTCCAGCAGTTCATCTAAACAAAAGGCACTTAGACTAAAACAGACATCCTACCACAAAACAATAAGAAGGTAGCACCTCTCCCATGATCCCAGGACGTGGGTGTGAATGCCAGAACACTCTGGAGTCACACAAAGTCTTTAAAGACTACTATCATTACACAATTGGTTCTACACCTCTAAGCATATATGGTTAGATATTCCCCAATAACAATGACAATGATAAAATATAAATCCAACAATGGTTTTCAGGGTTTTTATCGTTAACTTCGTTTCCCTGGGTCTTTTCCCGTGTTGTAGTCGTGTGTCTTATTTTGAAAGAAATGTTTACGCGTTACCATAGCGACCAGAGAGCATTAAGGGTGCAGACAGGTGCATCCAACCAACATTTTATTTTCCCTTACTTGATTTATGGACCTAACTGTATGAACTGGACTTTGGCTTTAATGCTGCTCCTCTTCATCATTGCTGTGTTGCATTTCCATCATTCTGCTGCTGGATTCACTGCAGGCTTTAACAAACACTCCTTTGGGTCCAGGCCCAGCCACGTGTTTGTAAGCTGCTGTGCTCCTCACAAATAAAGCCTGAAGCAGCTCAGACTGTTAGAAGCAGCACTGAGCCCTGTTACAGTTATAGTGTTAGAGCAACGGCTGCAGCCTACAGCATTTAAACTAGCTGACAGTAAACACATCAGTCCAGATGTTACCACATTACTTTGTGATGCTGAGAGTTAAAGGAGACTGGCTGATTAAAATCCCATTCCTTACATCACCGTCCTCTGCTCTGACTGCTTTCATTTAATCACAATCAGAATACTTTTTTGATCCCCAGGGGAAATTATTTAGGTTACAGTGCTGCAGCACAAACAGGAACAAAGACACAACACACTAAGTAAGAAATAGCACAACATACACAATATATACATGCATACATATGAGTCACTTATAAGTAACATGTGAGTGCTGGGGTCTATGACAGCAGGCAGGTCTGTATTTATGTCCAGGCTGACATGAACAGCTAGTAGTTCAGGGTTCAACACTCAGGAAAGTGTGTGACCTTCCACACTGACAGAAGATGCTAAACATGACTTTAAACTGTTGTTTGTTAAAGCCTCACAGATCTGAGAGCAGGGCTCAGTGGGTACATGAGCCTTTATACATGAAGGCTTTCTGTTTCCAGGAGAGGAAACATGTGATCCAGCTGTGTTTGGTCACATGGATCTGCTCTGCATGGATCACCTGACTAAAACATGTTGTTATTATTGTTCTTACAGTCTTAAATCGGTACATCAGGCGGGTCACATGACACCCGGGGGTGACAGCAACATCTTTCCTCTTTAGAAAGCTGCTCTCTGTCCCAGGAGCTGTTGTCACAGTAACAGCAGGAACAGGAAGTCACATGCTCTCTGCTCTGTGATTGGCTGCTTCTTATCTCAGCTTCCTGCAGAGGGTGGGGTCTGCTGATAACGCACACCAACAGAAGTGTGACTTTCACTTCCTGTTTATTGCTGTTGTTCTTAAAGCTCTCAGGCGATGCTGCAGCGCCCCCTGCTGACACAAACTCCTCCCTCTGTCTCAGAGGTCACAGGTCAGCCTGCTGCAGAGGGTCTGCCTGTTCATGGACTTCCTGTTACAGAGACGGGTCTCAGCGTCAACACTAGTTTCTGATTGGACGGTGTGGAAAATGTTACGAGTTCAAAATATTGGGGATGGAGACGAGAGAAAAACCACAATAACAACACTGGTCCGGTCGGGTTGAGTCAAACGATGATTTTAATGATCACACACGTGGGAGATGGACACTGATGCAGACAGCCTCAGATCTCAAAATGGTGGAGTATTGCTCAAACTCTTATAGCCTCTGGTGTCTCCACCTTATCATAAAAGCCTAAACATTCACATGCTTTCTCTCACACAGCGCCTAAGCTACGACCTTGGCTCCCTGTTTATCTGCTCCTGCTGAGATGGGGCAGAAAACTCCAGCATGTTCTCTTCTAATCAGACAAATAAGGCGATGACTTTCTGCAAACAGTATTTCTTATAACTCAGCAGTATAATGCATCATAAAACAATATCATTCATTCACAATAAATCAGCAGTTTAATATAATGCACATCAGTTTAACTAATGCAATAGTTGTCAGCTTCTTCTAATTCAGGAGAATAATGCAAACTAAAACTACATAATAATTCACAATCTTTAATTAGGGGTATAACATGGCATAAAATAATATTATAATCTAACAAAACCCAGCTTCCTCCAGCCGAGTGATGTGTGGATTCATCACTCTCTGTGGATCAGTGTAAGTCTGTGTGTGGGTCAGCTGCAGGACTTGTTTGACCTTTGACCCTGGCAGACAGAGCTGGTTACTGCTGTGTGACTCCTGCCGTCGCTCCACTTTAAATTTTACTTAAAATAAGTCCTGACATGGCCCCGCCCCCTCTGACCTGCTGCTCCTGGATGTGCTGAGGACACAGCGGAGGCTCAGAGGGGGCGGGGCTTTTCCCGTGGCGGTAACCAAACTGCATTAGGTCACTGCACTGCCAGTGTTTAACCACACCTCTTCTGACTGACCTTTGACCTCTGACATGTTGATTTGATCCTTATTTAATGACGTCTTTTATCTAGTGATTTAATTCTGTGTATTTATATGTGATGGTGTTCCTGAGTTCAGCCTCAGCTGATATCCACAGACGCTCCTATTGGCTGGTTTTAAAAACACATTTTTCCATTAAAGAGACTCTTTTAAAAACACGTCTGCCTGAAATTCACATTTCATTTATTTTGGGAGATTTTAACAGAGAGATAGAACTTTATGAATCCCTCATGTTTATCCTCCAGGAAATCCAGTTTGTAGCAGCAGAACACCGACAAATCTTTACACAGCACAGAATTAGGATATCAAATAAAGGGGAATAAGAGAATATGAATATAAGCATAAATATGTACATATATACACAGACCTCACACAGAGACAGCAGCTACACTGTGTGTGGATGTGATCCACAGTCACAGCTGTGGGTTTCAGTCAGTGTGTCTCTAACTTCATGGTCACATTTCAAAGCTTATTGGAGCCAGAAGATGTTCAAGTAAAAGATTTATTGCTGTACTCGTCTACCAGGATAACAGGAGGTTCATAAAGCTGTGTAATACTTCAGCTTTACATCATGCAGTAGTAGTTTATTAAACCCCCCAAAATATGACTATCCAGAGTTGGGACCAGGAAGCAGAGTTGCAGTCTTACACGCCTCTCTGCAGCTTCTCTCCTCCTGCTACCCCCCAAAAACCCATCTCCATAGAGACTGTGTCAGCTTCCAAACAGACAAAAAACAAACTAAAAACCAGCAACAAACAACTTAAACAATCACAAAGAAAGAACAATACAGTATCCACATCTGAACCAAAGAGTAAAACAGTGAAATGTGGATTATTAAACATTAGGTCTCTCTCCTCCAAGTCTCTGTTAGTACATGTTAGTAAAAACATTTCTGCATTTTATCCATATTTTATTTTTAACTCAAAATCAAAGATTCCAGATTCTCCTACATGTTGGTTTTGAATCAGATAGGACGACAGATTTCAGGTGGCCCTGTGTCTTTCTCTATTACATTTGCCACTGTGTAACTCAAAGTTATTTAAGGACTAGTTTATTTCAATGGATGAGTTTACTGACTGACGCGCAGAAGAAATAGTTCTTTATGGAGCCTAGATGGTGTGAATGATGAGACCAAAGACTGCAATATCTTGTACCAAAAATATATTGAATAAATGGAGGACAGGGGAAATGGAACAAAATAATTAACACAACACACAACATAAATGCCCACAATTAAATAATAAATCAATGCTGTGATCTTTCTGTGCAAAAGTCCTTTTTGGTCCTCTTCTTTTTAAAGTTCACTTTTAAGGTATTCCTCCTTAGAGTCCAGCTTCATACAAATGGGGAAATATGTCCGTAATCCAAAGACGGCTAAGTGGGGGAAAGAGGGGAAACAAAGAATGGTCCTACCGGCTCGCCACTTCAATATGAAGAAGATTAATTCAAAGGGAGGGAACAAAACCTGACCTGTAGGTCAGAAAAACGTCCATTAGCACATCAAGTTCGATTCAGTTTATCGGTAAACAAATATATTTTTCTGCAAGCCTATGTAACAATGCAAATCATCATCAACCAATGTACAACAGTTAAATCATTAATCATCTTGGCTACGTAGCTTAATCTATACAGTCCAGTAGCGTTCGCTACAAACAATACAAAAACAACAATAAAGGAAAACAACTGTCTAACAGACAGCATAGCCGAATTCAAGGCAACACATAACAATAATCATTCAATCGCACTTTGTTTCAAAGTAAGCCCATTAAAGTGCTTAAGTAAATAAAAGTGTTCAAAAACAGCGGTTTTTGAGCCGGAGTTCTGCTCGCGGTGGGAACGCCGCCGCACAAAGTCATTTTTTAATCGCGAAAACGATCGGCTGGTTACTGACAACCAAAGGTTGTTTTTGGTAGATATTAAAGATCATGGGTGGGCGGGGCAAATGGAGCAGTTTTCTACAGTCGAGTAAAATTCCAGGAAAGAGCTGGGTGTGGCTTTCCTTTAAATCACATGATCAACAGCTTTAAGATGGAGGCAACTCGCTCAGTGTTTCCTGTTTCATTCTTAGACTGTGGCGATGGTAAGTAGCAGCTTTTCACTTGTTACCTGGCATCTTTTCAGCCACCAATGATAGTCATTGTATGTTATCAACATTTCACTAACTATGTTTTCTCTCATGTTTAAAATAGGCCGACCAAGAGCAAAATAGGTATGTCTGCAGACTCTGCTGTAGCCAAAGTTATCAGATCTCCTGTGTTTTTAAATCCCTAACTGCTCGATCATTATCATTTTAGAAGACAACAATTTCTCAAAGGAGGTTCAAAACTAATGCCTACAAGATTACCAAGAGGAGGGTTCGGGGCTCTTACATGACTCCGGGAAGTCAACACTTGGTGGATGAGGTGTGTTACCTTTGACACTTTTAAGACAGTCCTGTTTATCACTACTAACAATAAGCAAATATGTTTTCACTCAACAGATCCTTCACAGCATGTTGTTTCTGGGCAAAATCAACAACATCCCCTTTTCTCCAGAAGAAATCTTCCCTAATCCTTTTGTGTTGGGTTCTTTAATGAGAAGATATCCCAGGCCTTTTAAGTTGTATTCGACTCAGCTTCCCAGGCGAAGTCCCTTCTCCTGTGTGCTCGACATGGTAAGATAACTCTTCTCACATTGTCAGTCAATCTGACAAACTTCCAGGTTTTAGGAAAGTATAATGCAAAGTGCTTTTTTACTGAGAAATCCAAAGAAAATCCATACTGTACCTTATACTTCAACATATGCTTCTAGCTATACTTCTCCACCAAACACAGAGACTGCAGGAGAGCTGGAGACTTGCTTCAGAATTTGTTAGTTCTAAATAATGTCTAACAGACTCATTATTGGAGATGCTTACAGTCTTCAAGGCGTATATGATGCTGTCACTGTGTAGCTGCTGGATCTGTTAAGTCAGCTCAAAGACTCTAAATTCAGCGTGTTTTGACAGCCCGGCATAGCAAAATAGAAAAAAAAAAAAGGTCAATTAGCAAATTTAATTATAAATTAGTGAGAACAAAGATGGATTTTTGCTTATCGATTTAAAATTAAATAGATTTTTGTGACATGTTTCACCCCCTATCTTAAAATGTCTAAACCAAAAGCATCCAATGGTCCTGCATAGTTAAACAAGTCAAGCAGCGAAACAAACATGTTGATCAACTTTCTATGAAAAACAACTATATAATCAGGTGCAACACTTTGACCAGATCTGTAACTGTTTTCAGATCGTCCTGCAAAATAACTCAGAGAATGAAGAGCAAATAAAGCAGAGTCTGCAAGATCTCCTCACAGACTTGGACTTAGAAGAGAATAATAAAAAAACAGCTTTCGTCTCGTCCACCATCTGCATTTCTCAAAAATCCCAAACCAACAAATCAGAAAGGTACTGCGGAGTCTCCATGTCCACCAAAGGTCCTAACGCTGGGAAAATTATGATTGCTGCCTCCTGTCTTAGCAAATGGCATAAATATGTATCTGGTGCGGTGATGACCTATTATCCAAACACAGTCCAGAAAGATTACTTTGATGGAACAATTGAAGTACCTGGAAATATCAGGTGTGAGGCTTTTTGTCTCCGTGATGGTGCCAGAATGAAGCCTTGCAGATCATGTAAGAATTTGTTTGGCTTGAACACAGAAGACCTCAGAGAGTGGCCATATGGTAACTGTGCTGAAGCTGAGAGCCTGAGCAATTTGCTTGAAAATGAGAGAGAAGTTGAAACACATGTGGATGAATACTCAGCTGAAAAGGACAACAGGCAGAGAGCTGAGGATGAGGTTGGTAGGGTTCTTAGAACCGTGTTGCAAAGGATTCGGTTTAACTGGACAGGTGAATTTTACAACCCAGAACAAGAGTGAGATTTCATGAAATCATTTGCATTCATCATTCTGATAAATCAAAGATTCTCTGCTCTGACAGCATCTGTGTGGATTTTCTGTAATCACAGAGACGTGTATAAGCATGTTTACTTTCCATCTCCATGTAATTGTCACATTTAATAATTAAAACTGGCTTCTATGGGTTTTTGTTTGTTTGCTTACATATCTAGTGTTTAATGCAATATGAAGCATTATCAGACAGCATTTATTGGGAAGAATCCCATATTTATACTGGTCTGTACCCAGGGTACACAGAAAATAAAAACACATGTTTTCTTATTATGATCCCAACTATAATTTACTTAAGCAAAAGCACTACATGTGTAGTTATAATATTTATAGCAGTTACTGTTGAGCTTTAAATTTATCATCTTAAATGTTTATATGCTGATTATATTGCTTTATATAAGAAAGGCCTAACTCTGAGTACACTCTGTGCCAAAAAGTGCTGACAGGAAACTGCATGCTTTTGCAGAAACGTGCTTTTGCAGCTAGAAAGTGAAGCTGATATATATCAGTTTTAATTAGTTTTTACCAACTGCTTGCTAGGGCAATCCCACGAGTTTGGTGTTTTTGTATTGAACATGATTCCAAGTGCTTTCTATAACACATAGCAGAGGTGCCACAACAAAGACTGAGAAGAGGACAGGAAGAGACGGTGAAAGAGATGCACTCCTTCGCCATTCATGTTAAAGCGTTGCATAGCTTTAATTTTAGAGAGTGTTGCATAACTTTAGTCATTTTTCTACCACAGGTGAAGCCAAGAATTGTGAAGCTCTCTTTTGGCCAAATACCAGAATCTGTAAGAAGAAGAAAAAACAAACAATCAAATAGGTCATTATTAAGAGAACAACAATCTCTTGATGATTATCCACAGTGTCTTTGATAACTCTGAGATACAAACTGTCAAGGATATACACATCCCAGCAAACAATAGCTGTGTTTGACTAAAGCGATTAATAACAAGGACAGAGCTACAATCACTACAGTCAAACATAAAGGGCTTAATCCTGAATCCAAGTCTGAGCTGTGATGCCGTTGGTGCTGAAAGCTGCTCAGATCCTGAAGCTGCACGTTTTGTCTCTCTCTAACCAAACCAGCAGCAAAAGAAGACACATTTCGCTTGACATAAACATTGTCATGAATTCCCTCTTACTTTTGCTGGTTTGCTTCCACCACCATTAAAACACACACAGAAAAACAACACAGCACAGCTCTCTGCCTCTCTCAGTGTACTTTAAGAACACCGTTTCCCATCTCAAATCTCTGTTTTTGGCATTATTCGCTTGCTTGTTATGAAGCAGTCTACCGTTGTTTACAGCCATTTTTTTTAATGACTTCCGACAAGACAGCCTCATTTCTGCTGTTCAATACCAAATTTTATTTATTTTTTTCAAATTAAGTGAAACTGCAAAATGCTCTGCTGTGTCTCTATTAAAACCTCTTATTAAAACCTCTGAATCACTTCAGCAGCATCAGCCAATGTACATTTGTTGAGTCGTGGTTCTCGTCTGCTTTTGTTCTACTGCAGAATAATATTTTTAAGGTTATCTACTGTAAAAAGCTAGGCCAGGAAAATCTGCTTCATGGTTTTGTGTTTTATCCTCAGTTACTTTGACACAAAAGCATCTGCTGTGATGCTCACACCTCTGATGAAGTTTCACAAGTGTCAGTACTGATAAATGATCAGAATTATAATGTTTCTGACTCTCTGAGTAAGAATTAAATGGAATCTAATTGGGACCTTGTGAATTGGAATTGAACAGGTTCTAGAAATCAGTGATGATACTCAGCTCCAATACCCACCTATGATATTAGGCTTACGAACGCTGACTGGGTTTCATTTACCAGCTTTTTATGTTCTTCCTGCAGTTTCCTCCCCACATCACTCATCTTAACTTTTTTCCAGTCCTCCTCAGTCTAAACAGAACACACAACAATACAAAGAAAAGCTCAGGTGATTGATCTCTAACACTAGGCATCCCCAGTCTTATTCTTAGCAGTCTAACTTCTCACCATATCTTTGAAGGCCTCTCCATTGTAGTAGCGCTTGGATGCTGGATACTCTATCGTTTTGTCACATAGTTCCAGGAAACTGGAAGCCACCAGATGCAGCTCCTCTCCGTCATAGCCGTACAGCTTTTTGTCCTCACGCGTCATCAGCACAAGCTCGTCACATGGACATGAGGTGCCCTTTACCACACCAATAACCTGCATTTTTACAATCTCGGGAAGGTAGAATTTTCCCCAGGCGTTAACTTCATCATCATCCCCGTCGTATTTGGTGTTCTCAAGCTCTTCTATCCACAGGTCAGCACCACTTGGCTTCTTCAGGTGAACGCACATGCTTTTGTTTTTGGAAACAAAATCTTTCACCCATTTCAGGTACTTTTCACCTGGAAAGAAGCAGACAAGGAAATATGGATGAATGTAGAAGTGTTGGAAAAGACAAATAGCAAGGTTATCCTACAGCAGTTTGTGAAAATGTTGTATCTTGAAATGAGCAGGCAAAATGAGGATCTCACTTATCTCATATATTCTGACTACCGACTTTCTTCAGTTAAAGGACAAAAAAAGGGCACACTGGAGGCTGACAGAGTGTGCAATGGTGGGAATCATTTTGCAGAACTCACTAAAGTTTGTTTCTCCTGGAACAAGCTTTTTACACTTCGGCAAATGAAAATACTGTGTTAAACTAAAAAAGAGCACCAGACCAAGGTCTACAGTACTAACAGAAAAGCATGCCGTTACCTGTTGCCTGTCGACACAGCTGCTGACCTTCCTCACCAAAAAAAAAAAAGAGGATCCCTGAAAGGAATAGAAAGGTTATGTTAAAATGAATGACTGTCACGGTGATCATGGGAAGCTCCGAAATATCACAACAATAGCTACGAAATCACAAAATGCAGTGTGATGTCTGTAAGCACCAAACATGACATCTCTGCAAATTCATCTTGAAACATGTAGGTACCTCACACGTACAGCTGCAGCCATCTCAGCCATTTATCACTGTGGCTGCCAAGTGGCTGCCACTTCACAAGCGCATGGCACAACATAGAAGAGCCACCTCCACAGGACAAGACTCAGCAGTCCATCTGCATCTTAAGGATAAAGGTCACTCTTTCGAGGATGCTAATGTTCACATTTTGGGCAGAGAGGACAGATGGTTTGAAAGAGGAGTGAAAGAAGCATCTATGTCCACTGTGAGCGACCATCTTTGAACAGAGGCGGGGTTTACGACACCAACTCTCTGCCATCTATAATCCAGTTTTGAGATCCTTCCCAGACGCCTTAACGCCCACTCACATCCTGGGCCATCTGACCTCAGGAATTCGCATGATAAGGTGGGGCCAGGTTTCACAATGAACTCACCCGAAACTCTGGCTGATTGGGGCCCACACCCAGTTTCACACCTTGGCTCAGGTGATTAGAGGATCATCAGGGGGTCCTTTTGTCCCTCTGTGGGGGGTCACTCCCACTAGGTTTATATCTGGGACTCTCCACCATTTGACCTTAGAACTGAAGAAGCTTCTCGGATGAGAGGTGAAACGTCTTCAAGTAACTTAAAGAAGTCCAGACGCTTTTCTTTGCAAGCTCCTTTGACTACGATGACCTGGATGACTGAGAACCTTCACAGACATAAGGTGAATGTGACAAACAAAGCGCCTTCTTGTTCTCTGTGATAATGTAAAGTTATTAATGAAAAAACAAACGAGTAAAAAACGGACTGGAAACATGTCTTCAATCAAAACTCGACAAAAACAAAGAAACAGCCTCACTTCTCTGCGACGCTCCCTAAAAATGACGTTACGTGTTACGTACCAGAGATTTCTATACAGCCCTTTATCAAGCCGAGAGAAAGTGACGCAAAACCCTCCAACTAATAACGACTAGCAGAGAGGCTCAGCTGAGTGTAGTTACCTGGTTTGCAGACGCATACAGACGTTTCCTGTCCTCTCGGACGCAGCTGTGATAGAACATGTGGTGCATTACCGCCACCAACTGGCTTGGAGTGAGGACCGGAAATCACTCATGCCAAATCAAAAAAAAAAAAACATAAAGAAAGATTAAGTGAAGAGATAAATGAATACATTAAATCAAGAAGAAAAAAACCCACCACCGGACATATACATCCTCATATCCTTCTGTACAAATGAGTTTGTTTTAGAAACTGAAAAAAGCCACAAAACCTTCACATCTAGAAATCCTTTGCAGTAAAACTTGTTTTTTGGCAGGTTCCACAGGTTTTGAATCAGTTTTCTTCTTTATTCCTGATAATTTTGACAATGAAAAAGAACATGTTCTATAGGGCTTTGGAGTTGACGTCACGCCGCAATGCATTGTGGGAGCGCGGCACCATTTTCGAGGTCTACGAATCAAAACAAACACACTGTGTTGGAACGACGATTACAAGATGCTTAAAAGCAGCTCAAAAGAGAACGGACTGTATAGAGACCGATTGCGTCCAGAGGCGAAGCGGCGGTACTTGCAGAAAATAGCGTGCAGTGGAAATGTGGACCCGTATGAAATACGGCCGTGGAGTAGAAACCCTGAAGACGTAGCCTGATATATTTTCGTACCTTATCTGTGGAGTCAGCGCGTACAAGTCGTCATTCAAACAAAGGTAAGTCAGCTCGAGTACTGCGTGTGAAATGCGTTTGATTTCCCTGCAAACATTCACATTAGTGCAGCATAAATTCATTCATGAGGGGAAATTACAGTGAGAACATGTGGAGGCTGTTAGAGGGAGAAGATAGTGAGTTCAGTGCAGGGCTGTGCAGAGAGGTTTAAAGGGGCGGGTGCTCAAAGTTAAAAAGGGGCACATTGAACCAGGCTGAATAACAACAACACACATTCATCAAGAATCTAATATGGGAAGGGCAGGGCTGTGTTGGTCTGAGACTGTAGACATTAAAAAGTCCACAGGAGAGATGGTAGCTGATTAAACAAGTGTCATGAGATAATAACAAAATGCAAAGATTGGTGACAGCGCTTGGAACCATAAGGACACAAAAAACTATGTATGTAAAAAAAAAAAAAAAAAATATATATATATATATATATATACACACAGTGGGGCAAAAAAGTATTTAGTCAGCCACCGATTGTGCAAGTTCCCCCACTTAAAATGATGACAGAGGTCAGTAATTTGCACCAGAGGTACACTTCAACTGTGAGAGACAGAATGTGAAAAAAAAATCCATGAATTCACATGGTAGGATTTGTAAAGAATTTATTCGTAAATCAGGGTGGCAAATAAGTATTTGGTCACCTCAAACAAGGAAAATCTCTGGCTCTCACAGACCTGTAACGTCTTCTGTAAGAAGCTTTTCTGTCCCCCACTCGTTACCTGTATGAATGGCACCTGTTTGAACTCATCATCTGTATAAAAGACACCTGTCCACAGCCTCAAACAGTCAGACTCCAAACTCCGCCATGGCCAAGACCAAAGAGCTCTCGAAGGACACCAGGAAAAGTATTGTAGACCTGCACCAGACTGGGAAGAGTGAATCTACAATAGGCAAGCAGCTTGGTGTGAAGAAATCAACTGTGGGAGCAATCATCAGAAAATGGAAGACATACAAGACCACTGATAATCTCCCTCGATCTGGGGCTCCACGCAAGATCTCATCCCGTGGGGTCAAAATGATCATGAGAACGGTGAGCAAAGATCCCAGAACCACACGGGGGGACCTGGTGAATGACCTGCAGAGAGCTGGGACCAAAGTAACAAAGGTCACCATCAGTAACACACTACAACGGCAGGGAATCAAATCCCGCAGTGCCAGACGTGTTCCGCTGCTGAAGCCAGTGCCTGTCCAGGCCCGTCTGAAGTTTGCCAGAGAGCACATGGATGATACAGCAGAGGATTGGGAGAATGTCATGTGGTCAGATGAAACCAAAGTAGAACTTTTTGGTATTTTGGTATCCTGTATTTGTTGTTGAAGACTTCTTCAGCTTCTTCTCAAGGACATCAGCTGCTTGTTTGGCAGCAGAGGCAGTTAAGAAGCTTCCTGAAAAACACTGAACAGTGAGTTCACTGTGGCATATGACAGATTCAGCTTTCTGTGTGCAAATGTGTCTGTGTCGACCTTTCAAATGCTGTTGAATCCAAAACATCAGCGGCTCCTCGGCTGCTCACTTCATGCACTTCTGTCTGTGTGACAGTCCAATGACATCACAGCTGTTTCCAGCCCCAGTGTCTCAGGACTGGACACCTTTAAACATGTCGAGGATCAAACAGCGTCCAGCTAAACACACATGAAACTATCAGAGCTGACAATCATTCCAATAACATCTAATGGTTCATGTATGTAGACACAGGACTACAAGGAAATGGCTCTCAGCATCTGGCTGTGGGAACACATGAGTCCCTGTTTGTGTTCAGATTGTGTGCATGTTTTAGACGTGTGTCACATGTAGAAACACAACAATCCCACAATGACACACAGATGTGTTTGACACAGCTGTGCAGCTGTAAGTTGTTTCTAATGATTCATTGAAGCTCTTCTAACATTCTGGAGACGATCAGTACATGAATCTGTTCAACACGACAACAATTTGACTTCAGTGTGAACGTTTGCATTAAATAACCTTCTTCATCCAGCTGACAGCATCTTCATCCTATGATGTGAACAGTTCCTCCTGTTGATGACAAACCTCTGACAGGATCTGCTTGAGGAGCTTTTTCATGTGCAGCTCTCTGAGCTCAGGGCTGAGCTGCTGTTTCATCTTTAAGAGCTGCTGCCTCCTCGCCGGACTTGTTCTCCTCTTCTTCTCCTAATGACACCATTTCTGCTTCATATAAAATTCAATAAAGATGCTGACATGTATCTGTAGCAACAACATCATTGAATCTAGAACAACTGGAGCCAAACCAGTGGCTCTGCTGGGATCACTGGTGAGCCAACACTTCCTTGTTGATGCAGATTTCAGGGCTTCCTTTTGCTCCTCCGTTATAACTGTTCTCTCTTCTCAACACATGATGACACAAAGGAATCAGCAGTGACAAAGATGATGCTGAAGAGAAGCACACACTTCACACATATAACAGAGCAGTGCAGTTACACACACCTCTGCTCGACATCAGGCCTCAAACAAAGACACAAAACACTAACTTGACTCTAAACAGAAGAAACGAGCAGCTGTTTCTGTTCTGTGCTTATTTATATTTGACACACATGCTTCTCTTTGTGCAAACACACATCGCACTATAAGGGTAACCTCGCACACAATGATTGGACAGCACAGTGATGATGCTGGGAGATCCTATACACAGCACCACAGAAACACTGAGAACTTTAAACAATGATGGAAAGTGTTATAAATGACTTGTTGGCCTCTGATCTGTCACAAACAGCTGAAACGTGTCTCTCATGAGTCACATGAAGGTTTTTGACAGAAAGGACAAAAAGTAGCTGCAGTCAGTTTGTGTCATTTTTATATTTATTCATCTGGGAGAAAAATCTGAGGGACATTAAAATGTGTTTTCAACAGAGACAAGAACATGAATATAACAGAACAGGTAAATGAACATGTTTCAAGTAAACAGCTGGACTGATCAGGTCCAAACACAGAGTGATAAACTTGTCAAACAGCTGTCATATCTTTATATAGAAGCTCTTTATAAATGCTGCTCACTGCAGTCTGTTTACTAATAATGTCAAAGTGTTAGAAACACAGAAACATCAGAATGGTCTTTGTTCACAGAAACCTGTCTGGGATCCTTTGTTGTTCTTTTGATGCAGAGTTACATTATAAATATAAAGAGTTATTTCAGAGTCTCATCAGTTTTCCTGCATGTCTTTATTTAACACATCAGCAGGGCTGAAGCTCTCATGTTAAACACACACTGATCTATGGACACGTTCATGTGTTTCTAACAGAACCAGGCTGTTATCAGCCTGCACTAACATTATGTCACACACACTGAATGTAACAGTGACAGTTTACATCATCACACAATCAGCTGTGATTGTTTCACTGTCATCAAACGAGTCAACAGGAAGTAGAATCAATAGAAACCAATCATTTACTGACAGCATGTCTGATGGAAATAAGTGCAGATTATGTATGAAGTCTAACTGCACACAGTAACTGTGTTACAATAAGGACTTAACAGCGCCCTCTGCTGGAGTGTTTCAGTACTGCGTTAACTAGAATACACCACCTCCTCCTCACACCACCTGCTACAGCTCTACTCTTCTATGACTACAGTCATCCACAGCACTGATGTGAGGTCACATGGTTCATATGTAAGGAGCACAGCTGACCTCAGGTCAGTTTAATGACTGTGAGCAGCAGCTGTGTTATTGTCACTGTGACAGGGAGACACTCTCAGACACAGCGCTCATGTCAGCTTGTTCTCATGCAGGAGGATCAGGAGCTCCATGTTTGTCTTTCTGTTTGAATCATGATGTGTTTGTGCCATCAGAGTCTGTCATGAGTACTCAGGGTTTCACAGCAGCTCTTCTGGATGCTGACGAGGACTCCAACCTCATGTTTCACCTCTCTGAGCTTCTGATGTCTGTGAACACTCGTGTTTCTTCTCTGGGCTCATCTGGACAAAAACACCTTTCTGTGTTTGGCTGCAGCCTCATTCTGACTGACAGGAAGTGTGTTATCCATGAGCTGCACTTCTGTGAGGAAGTTTCCTGCTGTGTTTCCTGTCTGTGGACAAACACGAGTGTTCCAGCTGAGGACTTGGTTCCTTCCACCTGTCCATACAGGACATCACGCTGTCTGCAGCTCTGTAAATGCAGCTCCAGGTCCTTCCACGTGCTGCTCTGTATTTGTGCAGTTTGTAGTGTGTCCTGGGAAACGTAGCACACATGGTGTTCTTCTGCTGTTTCCTCCTTTCACTGAGTGTGAAACACTGACGCTGTGCTGTTGTTCACAGAGGGGAGCTGATTCTAGCTGCAGCTGGACTCTGTCATCTAACTGAATGTGTTGGTGCTGATCACGGGGCTCTGAGGGGGGAGCAGCAGGAGGACTCTGGATGCTGACGTCAGTGTATCTGTGGAAGCTCCCACAGCGTGTCTGTCATTCAATATTGTGCTGTATATTGTATCTATGCAAAGATGAACAGACTGTGTGTTCACTGGTCTCTGTGCTGCAGCTCTGATGTCATCATCACTCCCTCCTCCACCCTCAGCAGTCCCAGCATGCTGCTGTGGTGCACCCCACCCTCACTCTACACCTGAGCCACAGACCACACCCTCCACCTCAATATACACCACAGTTTTCTCTGCTGTGGAAATGAGATCAGGAGGAAATCATCATTATTATTATTTAATAAACGCTCACATTAATGTGGGCTTATTTGTTTCATATTAGAAACATTAGTTGAGTGTTTTTAGTATAAAATGGTCAAAGTCCCTCTTTTTGCTCCTCCCCTCACCTGTGGATGGGCGGTGCTGTTACCGTGGTGACAGCTTGGATGTGTTTCAGTCCTGCCTGGTTATCACTGCAGGAATCTTTCACATTTATTACAGGTAATAACTCTGATTTTTCTGTGTATTATGAACCAAATGTATCCTGATACACACAGAGTTGGATGAGCAGAGGTTGTTTTTGCAGTTTATGTAGTTACTATGGACTTAATGCATACATATTATTAAAATTAGGGCTATAACAGTTGTATTGATGCATAGCAACTTGAAATGCTCCCACAAATGGCTCCACAGCATGTAAAAATATAACAAAAGCTCTGGCGGACTTGGTTCTGTGGTCAGTCTTAAAGGGTGAAGTTAAACTCTGTAATCTTCACTGTGTCACAGAGTTCAGTGAGTCCCGTTATTCACAGCATCAATCAGATCATCAGAGAACAGCTGATCAGCAATCAGTGGTGCCAACAGCGCCTCCTGTGGTGAGAGGATGCAATAATGCAATGTAGCATTTTTCCACTCAACACTTGCAGTCATGGAAACTGTCTGTTGGATCTGTGTGACGTTGCTTTCTTGGTTAGAGTTCCTCACAAATGTCCAGATGATTCTTCTAATGAGGCGTCGACCATGTTTGCAGCTCTTTGGAAGAAAACGTCGCCCTTTGCCATCCTTACTTTTCTTTGACTTCTTCAAATGCAGCTGAACTCCAGCTGGTATTTTCTTGGACTTTGCAGCTGTTTCTGGTCATCAGTTCATTCCTGCAAACCTCTGAAGCTGAACAACAATGATGCTGCATTGCTGGCTGATCCCAAAAGGTTGATTCTGTTCATCTGGACGTTTTCAGAAACGTTTGCTCACTGATCAGGTGACTTCTTCAGTCTCAGCTGACTGCAGCTTTACAAGCTTACAAACAGCACATTTGCACAATGACTGAAAGCAGCAGCACCTGATATATATGATACTAATATAATACATATACATATATAATCCATACTAATGATGAAGGAACTGAGCTCACAGTCCATTGTTCATTCAGTGAACTACTCAGTTTATTTTGGGCCTCAGAAATGCTCACTCTGTTTGTACATCACTGTCAGCAATAGACTCATTCTGCTGTGTGGACAGGAACACATGTGACATCACTTCCTGTTTGTTTGTGACTGAAGAGGAAGAAGTTTACAAGGAATCATTTAGAAGAGTTTCAAACATCAACTGATTGAATCCATGAATCTGAAAACGTGTTTGTGAGTGAAAGAGACAGACATGTACAGACTGAACTATCTGTTCAACAGTCAGAGTGTTTCTCTAACACAGGGGTGCTCAATACGTCGATCGCGATCGACCAGTCGATCGCAAAGGTAGTATTGGTAGATCGCATGGCATTAAAAAAATAGATGCCAGCCTATCATCCATCCCGTCACTTGATTGATACAGGGAAGCCAGTCAGATGACATCGGATTTTTTCTGACGCTTAGGTTGCTGCGCATGCGCAAACAGTGGCGCGAAGTGTAGTAAAACTGACAAGCTAGTCAGCGAGTTAACTCCAATTTTTAGCTCTCGGTTTTTTCTAAACCTAAGAAAGGGTTAAAAATGAGTGAGGGAGCTGGACCAAGTAAGAAGACAAAAACGTATCACTTTCATACGGAATGGGAGGAGGACTTTTTTTTCACGATGTCATTTTCGAAGTGCGTTTGCCTCATCTGCCAGGCTGCCATCGCAATGCCAAAGAAGGGAAATGTGGAGCGGCATTTTCGAACTGTTCACGGAAAATACGACACTACATTCCCGCCGAAAAGCGAGCTAAGAAAGAAAAAGGTGAAGGAACTAAAATCCCAGTTGTCCGGACAGCAGTCATTTTTCACACAACAAACTTCAAAAGCGAAAGCCGCCACCGAAGCATCGTTCCGGGTGAGTCACATCATCGTTAAAAACAAGAAGTCTTTTCAAGATGGAGAGATGGTAAAAGAGGCATTCGTTGAAGCAGCTGACTCATTGTTCCGAGACTTTAAAAATAAGGCAGAAATAACATCTTCGATCAAAGCTCTCCAGCTGTCAAGAAGTACAGTTACACGGCGCTGTGAAGCCATGGCGGAGGATTTAACCCAGCAACTTTGGAAGGACATCGGAGATTGCCAGTGTTTCTCACTGCAGTTGGACGAATCTACGGACGTGAATGACACAGCCCAGGTGTGCATTTTCATTCGTATGGTGTTTACTGATATCACTGCAAAAGAAGAGCTATTAACAGTCCTGCCCATGAAAGAACAGACGCGAGGAGAGGACATATTTCAGTCGTTCAAAAACTTTATCGAGAAAACCCAGCTCCCAGTGTACAAATTGGTGTCTATTACCACAGATGGAGCACCCGCAATGGTTGGCCGCTTGAATGGATTTATTGCCAAGTGCAGGCAGGACGATGCTTTCCCGGACTTCCTAAATTACCATTGCATAATCCACCAACAAGCGTTATGCGCTAAAATGCTCAACATGAAGGAGATCATGAATGTTGCAACGAAGATCGCCTGTTCTATTCGCGCCAGATCTCTTCAAAGACGGTTATTTCGTGCACATCTGGAGAAGGCTGACTGCGACCACTCTGAGTTGTTGCTACACACTGACGTGAGGGTGGCTTAGTCGAGGGAAATTCCTGCAAAGATTTCGAGAGCTCTGTCCGGAGATTAAGGAGTTTTTCCGTGTAGCTGGACAAGCAGAATACATGCAACTTAATGACGGTCAGTGGCTGTTAGACTTGGCATTTTTAACCGATCTGACAAACATGTTGAATGACCTTAATCTACAGCTGCAAGGAAAAGACAAAACAGTGATCAACATGATCAGCTCAGTTAATGCTTTCAAACGAAAGATGCAACATCTCTCTTTAAAGCTGCAGCGCCATGATTTGATAAACTTTCAAAACCTGGCGTCAGAGCTGGAGATGCAAGGGATGGCCTGTTTGCAACTTGACAGTGCACGCTACACAGAGCAGATTGACAATTGTCTGTCAGAGTTTGACAAACGCTTTCAAGACTTTTCTTTGCTCGAGCCAGTCGCTACCTTCATGTGCTATCCTTTTCGGGAAGATGCTGATGTCGATTCACTCGCATCAAAAATTGCAAAACTATTTCACCTGAACTCTTCTGGAGTGGAAGATGAGATTTTGACACTACAAGCTGACATTGAGCTGAAGTCCAGAGATCATGGACAGTTCTGGAACTTACTCACAGAAGTAAAGTACCCCAACATGAGGAAATGTGCTGCCTCTTTGACTGCATTATTCGGCTCCACTTATTTATGTGAGTCATCATTTTCCCACATGAACATCATTAAGTCCAAGTACCGTTCCACCATGACTGATGAACATTTGGAAGTGTGTTTGAGGCTGGCCGTCAGCAGCTACTGTCCGGACTATGCATCCCTGGCTGATTCAATTCAGTGCAAGTCATCAGAGTAAACTCAGGTAATGACAAAAAATTTACATTGTTAATTGTGTTGTGAAATATTGGATATTGCGGTTATGCATGTATATACATTGTAGATATAAAGAATCCTCAATATATTTATAAATAAGTATATGTTTTGGATTTTTGTAGTGGGTAGATCATTTTGACTTGGTCATTTTATAAGTAGCTCACATGCGGAAAAAGTGTGAGCACCCCTGCTCTAACAGGAGACACTCTTTACACTCCACTCAGCACAGGCACACTGAGGAACCACGAGACCAGTAATAAAACCCAGGATAAAGAGTTTGAGTGAATGTGGTGTTGAAGGTGCGGAGGTGGATCAGAGTGTCAGAGGAGACTCTGTAGAAGGACAGAGTGCCAGCAGGACAGTCCACATACACTGCTGCTCTGTTGGAGACAGAGGAGGAGGAGGAGGAGGAGGAGGAGATGGGTGTGTCTCTGTTATTGTGCCTGATATAACGAGGACCATTATAATCACAGTACAGACTCCAGGACTGATCATTGCTTCCAAACACACAGTCATAACTGCCTCCTTTCCTTCTGATGCTTCTGTAACTCACTGATATAAAAACGTTTCCTCTCCACTCGACCTCCCAGTAACAGCGACCAGTCAGACCATTTCTACACAGCAGCTGTTTCCAGTAATCAAATCTGTCTGGATGATCAGGATATGACTGAACCTCCTCCACATGTGTCACCTTCCTGTTGTTGTCAGACAGTTGGAGCTTTGTGTTCACTGTGTTTGTGTCGATTGTGAGTTGACAGGAATCTGATGGAGAGAACAAACACAATCCAGCTGCAGTTATTGATCCATCATCTGTTCATTGATTGACACTTTGATGATGACTCCTGACATGATGAAGATGGTTGAATGTGTGCTGCTTTGTTTTCATGAATCCCATTAAAAACACACTTACACTTCCTCAGACCTGGTCTCAACCATCGGACTCCAGCAGGCTCCACCCTGAAAGGAGGAGGGGGGTCAGAGCAGCACAGTCAGCATGCACACATGGACATTACATGGCTCTCACACACACACTGTTACACACTGAGCTCAAAGCTCGGCTCCACTGTTTTATTCAAAGAAATCTACATTTATTTATCAGCACATTTAAAAACAGCTTGAGCCAAAGTGCTGCACAGAGTAGAGAGAAAATAGGAAACATACACAGTAATGACTATAAAGACTGGTCAGGATTGAAAGCTACAGAGTACAAATGTGTTTCCAACCGGCTTTTAAAAATGTCCAGTGTTGGTGACGACCTGATGTGAAGGGCGACTGTTCCAGAGTTTGGCTGCAGCCATCGATAAAGCTCACCTCTGTTTTTACGTCTAGTTCTGGTCAGAAGCTGCTTATCTGCAGACCTGAGGGCTCCACTTGGATTCTTTTGTTAAAGAGAGATAAGATGGAGCCAATCCATTCACAGATTTAAAGACAACCAGATCTGGAAGTGGATTCTACCACGTACTGGTAACCAGTGGAAAAAGCTGGTGATGGGTCGTCTAGCACAGACCCACCGCTGGAACCAGACAATTGATGAGGGAGAGAACTGTGACAGCACCGTTCCTTCACTTGACCTCAGTCGCTCTCGTCTGCTCCCTCGTAACACTGCTCTTTATTGAGCTTACATGAATATGCACAAGTTCATTATGACGTCTTACACAGGTATGAACAAAGAGTACCAGTCTGTGCATAGTGTGTGTGTGTGTGTGTGTGCGTGTGTGTCTGTGTCTGTGTGTGTGTGTGTGTGTGTTCCAGATGTGACCCTGTGACCCCAAAGCTGGTGCTAAGAGTCCAGCGGTCCCCCTAACAAAGGGCTCTTATACTTAACCAGACACAGAGTAGGTGTCCTCCTACACCAGGGGTCTCAAACTCGTGGCCCGCGGGCCAATTGCGGCCCGCAGGACGATAGTTTTTGGCCCCACCTTAATATGAAAATGTAATGTTAGTTTGATAATGTATGACACTTTACAGTGTTGTGGGCGGAGCTGAATTAACCCACCAATCAGGGTGGGATATGGATCTCAGGGGACACCAGCCGGGCTTGATGCAAGCAGGGAAACATTTCTCAATGAGTCAAAGTTCCAGCAGCGTTGCCCTGGAGTGTTTCTTTCTTTCCTGTGCCTGGCTGGCTTCCTCCTTTCTATTGGGCAAACGCCGACATTCGCCCCAGCGCGCTGCGTTCACAACACTTCAAAAAAAGTTGTTTTTTTAAGTTGCTGCCCAGCGGGACATTATACGTATATAGATTTATACACACGTCAGTGGGATTTAAAGTTATTTTTCCACAGAGAGAGATCTCATATTAACTCTCACAGTGATGCGTAGGCGGCGGGATAAAAGAAAAGTCATGAACTCAATGCAGCCCAATTTAGTCTGCAGTCACATAGCGACACCTGTTCATCGGCAACAACAGTCCCCGGTAACCCGGACTAATTATAGGGTCGCACCGTAATTTGTGGCTCCATGTTTTTATTTGCATCACTCCGTTTGCATTGCAGCAAACATGAACATTACATATATTTCAATATAATGTAAAAGCAGTCAAAACAACTAACATCAGAAACAGCTGATGTTATTTGTTATATGTCACGGTGTCATTTCCGCTTCTTTCTCCTGTAACAACAGCCCGGCGCCGTGAGCAGTCGCCTGTTTTGCGCTCGCTATCCCTGCACTTTCTACCATCTGCAAACGCCACGGTGTTCGTGTCGTCATGAAAGACATGAACATCGAGCGTAAAAACAAAGGAGACTGCTACCGGCTTTTTATCTGCCGATCGCCGTGCTACGGTTGCAAGAAAAAGAAGCAGAAATGACGTTCTCTACGCGTTGAGACTCACAGTAATTCCAATGCATGGCCAGACCACCGCTCAGCAGATATTTACAAGCTGTGTGATGCCATTGAGAATGTTGGTTTGCCATGGAAGAGGTTTGTTGGAATAACAACAGATGGAGCGCCATCAATGACAGGGAGGAAACATGGACTGGTGGCACAAAACAAACTGGAAGAGGAAGGCGTGGAGGAGGCCATTGCTCTGCACTGCATCATCCATCAGCAGGTCCTTTTCAGCAAATGCCTGAAGTTTGACGATGTGATGTCTATTGTTGTGAAATGCATCAACCAAATCAGATCCAGGGGCTTAAAGCACCGAAGCTTCTGTGCTTTTTTAGGGGAAATGGAGTCAGAATATGGGGATGTGCTCGACTTCACTGAGGTACGTTGGCTCAGCAGGGGAAATGTATTAAAGAGACTTTTTGAGTTGAGAGCAGAAGTGAAGCCTTCATGGAGAAGGATGGAGTTAGTGTTCCTGTGCTAACTGATCCCAAATGGCTCATGGACTCAGCTTTTCTTGTTGATATGACACATGAGCTTAATGTACTGAACAAGACGTTACAAGGCCAGGGGCAACTTGTCAGTGCTGCCTATGACAACGTGAGAGCATTCTCCACAAAACTGGCGCTCTGGAAAGCTCAGCTCTCTCAGACAAACCTTTGCCATTTCCCAGCATGCAAGGCACTCGTGGATGCAGGCACACCATTCAGTGCTGACGAGTATGTTGATGTCATTTTGAGGCTACAGGAGGAATTTGATCACAGATTTGCTGACTTCAAGACACACAGAGCCACCTTTCACATTTTTGTGGACCCCTTCTCCTTTGATGTGCAAGATGCCCCTTCTGTGCTTCAAATGGAGCTCATTGAGCTGCAGTGCAACTCTGAACTCAAAGCAAAGTTCAGGGAGGTGAGTGGAAAAGCAGACACGCTTGGACAATTTTTGAGAGACTTGAGCCCTAGTTTCCCTCGGCTTTCCCGAATGTTCAAGCGGACCATGTGCCTTTTTGGTAGCACATACTTGTGCCAAAAGCTCTTCTCCACTTTGAACTTCAATAAGTCCAAGTACAGGTCCAGACTTACGGATGATCATCTTCAAGACATACTGAGGGTCGCAACTGCTTCCTCCCTCCGGCCAAATCTGGCTCGGCTATGCGAGAGGAAACGCTGCCAGGTCTCTAGCAGCAAGGAGTAGGCAAGAGAAGCCATGTTCAGAAGAACAGTTCATTTTCTACAGAAGAAGGTTATAGAACTGTTAATACAGACATTTCAATCTAAATACAGCAGATATAGAAGCCTGAAAGATACACACAAGTTCACTGACTAAAAATATCTTATTATTATTTTATTTATGTATTACAGATTGATTTATTTTCTTATTAATTCTTAATTTGTTTATTTATTTTTCATATTTTGTGTTAAAAAATAAAAATAAAGAGATTTGAGAAGATTGGAATTTTTTAACCATGCCTTTCTTGTGGAAAACCTAATGCGGCCCAGCCTCACCCAGACTCTGCCTGCAGCGGCCCCCAGCTAAATTGAGTTTGAGACCCCTGTCCTACACCATAAATCAGTAAGAGAGGGTACGACCTCTCTCATGGCCCCAAGTGGTGTGTGCATGCCAGAGCACTCTGGAAGGCACACAGAGTCTTTACAGACTACTCAGGATCAAACCTCTATCATCATGCAATCGATTATACAACTCTAAGCATATATGAGTAAATATTTCTAAGCATAAATGACAATCAACAATATAAACCTTACAGCTGGTTTTAATAACAGAATTCATTTGTTTCTCAAATGAGAAAGAGCTATCGAGAAACACTCCTAAATCTTTAGTTCTGAACTTTTCCAGTGGGCCAAGGTCAACATTATTAGATAATGCTAATTCTTTTCCCTTACATTATAACAATGTGAGGAGTTAATGCTAAGTATACTGCCATTAGCGGCTAATTATTAACTAATGCTACTTTGACGTGAATTAGCATTATGTGCTAATAATACTGTTTTCCCTTACTTTTTAACAATGTGAGCGGCTAATTCTAAGTACGCTCTTGTAAATAGCTAATTCTAATTCAGTGTGAATTAGCATTATTCAATAATGCTAACACTGTTTTCTCTTACTTATTAAAAATGATAGTAGCTAATACTAATACTCTTTTCCATTGGGTAACAACGATGTGAGGAGTTAATGCTAAGTTGGCTGCTTTTAGAGGCTTATTCTAATTAGGGCTGAATAATTATTAGTAGCTAATGCTAATACCGTTTTCTCTTTCCTTATAACAATATGAGCAGCTAATGGTAATTTGATGTGAATTAGCATTATATTAGTGAGGAGTTAATGCTAAGTAGGCTACCATTAGCAGCTAAAGCTAATTTGAGGTGAATAAGCATTAGTAGCTTATGCTAATACCCTTTTCTCTTCTTTTATAATGATGTGAGACGTTAATGCTAAATAGGCTTCCATGAGTGACTCCTTTCCCTTGCATTATAAAAATGTGAAGAGTTTATGCTAAGTAAGCTGCCATTAGCAGCTAATGCTAATACTGTTTTCCCTTTCTTTATACAACTTGAGCAGCTATTGCTAAGTAGGCCACTTTTCTCTGCTAAGGATTTGTGTGACCATGATGGAAACTCTGATAAGCTAATGCTGCTAAGCTAATGCTGTTTATGGGCCTTGTTAGAATCAATATTTAATTCTCATTCTGTTGTTTGAGAACAATAACAAAAAATGTGCACTTGAGAACAAATTTATTGTGAATTCAGCTGTGAATGTAGAGTTTGTCATTATTTAAGCTTCCATTTCCAAATGTTAGCTGACACTTTATTAGGTACACTGGCATCTATCTCAGGTACACCTGTGACCTAGATGTTCCTGCAAACAGACTCCTTGGAGACCCCTACATAAATATCCATGAACTATCCAGCTAGACTAGTGTGTCTGTCCCTGAAAATATTCCTGCATGTGTGATTGTTCATGTCTCATCTGCAGGAAACAAACACGAAGTGAGTGAAAGACACAGGAAATGTTTCCAGCTCTTCCTCCTCTATCAGATTTTCTCTCCATACCTGAGAGTGTCCAGCCTCCAGCCTGGATCCTCCAGTCCAGCCGACAGCAGCTTCATTCCTGAGGGACCTGGATGATTGTAGCTCAGGTCCAGCTCTCTCACATGGGAGGGGTTGGAGCTCAGAGCTGAGGCCAGAGAAGTACAGCTATCCTCTGTGATCAGACAGCCTGACAGACTGCAGACACACAAAACAACAATCTGTCAACAGTCGTTTTCTCTTTGTCACAATAACATCTATCCATCCATTGTAACTTTATTTATAAGTGACAATACCCAACAGACAACAACAGTCATCTGAAGCTGTTTAACAGTGTAAGGTAACCGCCTCCACTGTGAGCAGCACTTGGTGATGGTGGGAAGAAGAACTCCCTTTGACACAAAGATCCTCCCAGTGAAAACAGGCTCCAGGAGGAGCATCTACCATGACTGGTTGCAGGGTGAGGGGAAAGAGAAGAGATGAGCTCAGAGAGACAAGAACAAAACAGAGAGACAAAAGTTAAGGACATGCAGTAGTGACATATAAAAGCATCAGGAGTGAAAAGAGGGGAGAAGAAAGCAGAACATCATGGGAAGTCCACCAACAGCCTGAGCCTATAGCAGCATAACTAAGGGATGGTTCAGGGTCACCTGATCCAACTCGAACTATAAGCTTTATCAAAAAGGAAAGTTTGAAGCTGATCTTCAAAGTAGAGAGGGTGTCTGTCTCCTGAACTCAAACTGGGAGCTGCTTCCACACCCAGTCCAACATAGCCAGGCTTTCTTTGCTGCTTTGACAAAACCTCAAATCCCAGTCAGAGATGATGAGCATCATCACAGTGATGATCATTTCTCTGTTAACCCAGGCTTTCTACTTCAGGATCTGTGCACGCTCACAGAACAAGGAGACCTTTAAACATCATTTCACTAAATGGATGGACTGAGCTCAGCCTACAGATGAACTGGTGCCAGAGATCATAAAGAACATCAAACAGTCAAATTCAACACTTTTAATGGAAATATGAGATTAATGCTGCAGACAATCATAAAGCTGCTGAATTCATGAACATCAAGAATGCAGCGAGTGGTAAAATAAAGATTTGACCTCAGTGTGCTCAGTGTTCCTGTCTATTCCTAACATATTCCTAACATGATAGCTGCACTTTAGAGGTCTAAAACTGGAACTGACACATGTTTAAACTCTACATGTTACTCAGTACATTCAGTTCTGACACTCGCCCACAGTCCAACAAAGGAAACATGGAGATCACATCAGTTTGTCACCAAAGTCTAATTATTAGGGCAACTTAACCTGTTATAATCTCGTTAACTCATTAACTGATTAACGTCAGCAATTATTTTAATCACAGTTTTAAAAATCATGATTATTGTGAAAGTGCTCACTGGCTCTGAATATAAAAGCCATGGGTCACAGGAGGGATGTTGATCAGTGCTGGCTTGAAATGGGCGTCATTATGTGTCTCAGCCAATGGGAGCATTGAGGGTGGGCCTAATACTACTGCAGCGCTCACATGACCCAGGACAGAAAGAAAGGGGCGGGGACAGAAACATGGAGACAGGTACAGATCTTTGACATGTTCATTTTAAACTGTTCCAGGAGGCAGTGTTGATACAACTAAAGTTATCTGTTGTTGAAGAAGTCGGTCTGAGGAACGTTCTTAGGATCAACAAATGACGGCATGTATGAGCCTCAAGACGCAGCATCACAAGAAGAACACATGAGCTGTAGAAAAAGGAGAGACTACGAAAGCCACGGCGTTACAACATGAACCAGCTGTTGGTCTCTCTGGAGACTACTGGGCGTGGCTGGGTAACCATGGTTACCTGGGAGTTACAGAAACGTGCAGAACATGTGATTCATGTTGCAGAGCAGTGGGACATTTGAAATACAGTCGGCACACTCAGTACAGATAGTGCATCAAATATGATGCTGCTGCCAGACGTCTGCCTTTGAACACGTCCCTGCATCGCGCACAACACCAAGGTTGCCATGGCAATCACAGCTGACAGGGACAAAGTGCACAGCTGGAAGTCTGCAGGTATATTTAACATGATGTATTTCTCAGTGTCCTGTCGGTGTGTGAGAGACAAACAGCCTCTGTATGTGTGTGTAAATACAGCATGAATATGTAGAGGACATGTTTGTGGATATACAGTGGGGCAAAAAAGTATTTAGTCAGCCACCGATTGTGCAAGTTCCCCCACTTAAAATGATGACAGAGGTCAGTAATTTGCACCAGAGGTACACTTCAACTGTGAGAGACAGAATGTGAAAAAAAAAAATCCATGAATTCACATGGTAGGATTTGTAAAGAATTTATTCGTAAATTAGGGTGGAAAATAAGTATTTGGTCACCTCAAACAAGGAAAATCTCTGGCTCTCACAGACCTGTAACGTCTTCTGTAAGAAGCTTTTCTGTCCCCCACTCGTTACCTGTATGAATGGCACCTGTTTGAACTCATCATCTGTATAAAAGACACCTGTCCACAGCCTCAAACAGTCAGACTCCAAACTCCGCCATGGCCAAGACCAAAGAGCTTTCGAAGGACACCAGGAAAAGTATTGTAGACCTGCACCAGACTGGGAAGAGTGAATCTACAATAGGCAAGCAGCTTGGTGTGAAAAAATCAACTGTGGGAGCAATCATCAGAAAATGGAAGACATACAAGACCACTGATAATCTCCCACGATCTGGGGCTCCACGCAAGATCTCATCCCGTGGGGTCAAAATGATCATGAGAACGGTGAGCAAAGATCCCAGAACCACACGGGGGGACCTGGTGAATGACCTGCAGAGAGCTGGGACCAAAGTAACAAAGGTCACCATCAGTAACACACTACAACGGCAGGGAATCAAATCCCGCAGTGCCAGACGTGTTCCGCTGCTGAAGCCAGTGCATGTCCAGGCCCGTCTGAAGTTTGCCAGAGAGCACATGGATGATACAGCAGAGGATTGGGAGAATGTCATGTGGTCAGATGAAACCAAAGTAGAACTTTTTGGTATAAACTCAACTCGTCGTGTTTGAAGGACGAAGAATACTGAGTTGCATCCCAAGAACACCATACCTACTGTGAAGCATGGGGGTGGAAACATCATGCTATGGGGCTGTTTTTCTGCCAAGGGGACAGGACGACTGATCCGTGTTAAGGACAGAATGAATGGGGCCATGTATCGTGAGATTTTGAGCCAAAACCTCCTTCCATCAGTGAGAACTTTGAAGATGAAACCAGGCTGGGTCTTCCAACATGACAATGATCCAAAACACACCGCCCGGGCAACAAAGGAGTGGCTCCGTAAGAAGCATTTGAAAGTCCTGGAGTGGCCTAGCCAGTCTCCAGACCTCAACCCCATAGAAAATCTGTGGCGGGAGTTGAAAGTCCGTGTTGCTCGGCGACAGCCCCAAAACATCACTGCTCTCGAGAAGATCTGCATGGAGGAATGGGCCAAAATACCAGCTACTGTGTGTGCAAACCTGGTAAAGACCTATAGTAAACGTTTGACCTCTGTTATTGCCAACAAAGGTTATGTTACAAAGTATTGAGTTGAATTTTTGTTATTGACCAAATACTTATTTTCCACCCTGATTTACCAATAAATTCTTTACAAATCCTACCATGTGGATTCATGGATTTTTTTTTCACATTCTGTCTCTCACAGTTGAAGTGTACCTCTGGTGCAAATTACTGACCTCTGTCATCATTTTAAGTGGGGGAACTTGCACAATTGGTGGCTGACTAAATACTTTTTTGCCCCACTGTAAGTAAATGAAAGCTCTGCGTCATTTGAATCTTTGACTCTTGTTTCTGTTGCAGGTCTGTGACTGAACTTCTGGGAGGAGAAACGTTGGTTTCATGCTCTGTGATTCTGTGTTTTGTCATCTCTCTCAGGTGATGGAGAGCTCAGATGATGACCCCGCCTACGTGGTCAAATTCAAGTCTACATTCAGAACAGACCTGGAGACACGCAAGCAAAATGCCAACATTGTATATGTGAAAACTGCTGCTGGAGCCAGATTCAAGGAGCTCAAGTGTTTACCCAGATCTTACTGAACTTACTGCAGGAACAGAGGGTTGTTGGAGGGAAACCTGTGGAAGCAACAACATCCGAGCCACCAGAGAAGAAGTTGGCCCTGTTGGTGCTTCATCAGAGTGTGAACAGGAGGAAGACTCAGCTGAGAACAGTGTGGTGGATACAGAGCAGAGCCCACCATCAGTACAGAGGCCTGTCCATCAGAGTGCTGCTCCAACATGCAGCACATGTACTTGGCCACAGCTGCAACATCTGTACCTGTGAAAGCTTCTTCTCTGTTGCTGCTCATATTGTGCAGAAGAAGAGAGTTTCTTTATCATCAGAAAATGTCAATGAGCTTGTGAGTCTTAGCAGCTGGCTCGGTGCAGAGGAGGAAGAACATGTCAAGTCAGAGGAAGATAAATGCAGTTCATGTTGTCAACTCAACCTGGACTATTGAAAGAGTTTTTCTTTGTCTGGTTTCTGACTGAGATTCTCCAAAGGAAATCCAGCACAAACACACACTTCACACATCAAAGTCCTGCACAGTAAATGAGCTGATGAGCGTTTGTGCTGCTGCCTGATTGTACAAAAGGCCAGCCAGTTCGCAGAACTCACGAACGGAGCCACATCTGCGGAGTAAGATATCAGCATACTGCTGCCGTTTAGCCAATGAGCGGTGAGGCAACCCATTCTCTTCACCAATTAGAAGACACAATTCTACCTCATCATTACGCACACGTCGACGCAGAGAGTTCGGTCGGAGCTGCAGGTGGGAAGAGTCAGCAGAGTTTTACTCACCGTGTGGATTTTCGTTCCTTCTAATGCCGTTAGCGGTGTGCGTCCATGAGACTGTAAGTTTCTGTGTTTTATCGTGTTTGTTCTTTGCTGCGGCCATTATCCTCCCTTGTTTAATCCTTGGCGCACACTTTGTTTACTGATTGTTACTGCCGTTTACTGGAGAAGGGTCTGGCTGCAGCCACTGTGGAGCTCCACAGTGGCTGCAGCCAGACAAACACGTGACCTCCACAGTAGCCGGAAGCACATGACCTCCACACTAGCCGTAAACACGCATGGATACCGTGGAAGTCTTGCAAGTTGATCGCAAAGGTTGGTTAAGTCTTTCTTAAATAAATTTGCCGTTAGTGATTTCAGAATTCTAGGAATCGTCTAGTTTTCTTACAATGATCATGTTGCCACTTTTTTTGCGTTACAACAACATTTCTCCGTATTTTAATGTTTTTTCATCATGCTCCATGGCAGAGAAACACACAGATATGCTTTTTCCTGGGCCTGGTTTAAGTAGGAGAGCTGGATTAACGGCTTCTGTGGGCGAGAAGAAGCAAAAACCACATTTTGCATTAGAATATGATTTATTGTTGGCGTCAGAGATGCAAAATAACGAATACTTCAATACTGTACTTAAGTAGAATTTTCTGGTATCTTTACTTTACTGCTGTACTTTTTTGTGCCTACTGTATACTTCTTTATACTTCTACTTCTCACATTTTAGCACGCGTATCTGTACTTTGTAATCCGTACATTTGTAAATCAGCCCCCCGCACGCTGCTTTGGATGTAAGATTACTTCAAAATTTTGTACATAAATTATATTTTAGACCCTGTACTTCTTACTTCGACTTGACTAAAAAGTCGAGTCAGTGCTTTTTAAACAGAGGTATCTAAACTGTAGTAAGGAACGTGTGTACTTGTGACACCTTTGGTTAGCGTCAACACTGTAAATTTTGTCACAAACAGATTTATATATTTATCAATACTTCTATTCGTCATTCTTTTCTGTACAGCTTTTTTATTGCCCAGATTTTAGTTAGCCTCTGTTCAATTGACTGTTATATGTCAATAGAAACATGTCTCACAAATTAAAGTGTCTTGTAATATATTTGTGGGGTTTTTTTCAAGAATTTTTTCTGCAACTCCCCCTGGCTTCAGCTCTGCGGCTGCTGAATGAGCCCTCATCTGGGACTCTCCTCAGCTCTTACTGGGACAGTGGCGCAGCTGCCCCTCTGTGGGTCTTCCTTGGTCTCTTGTGTTCTGGGGGCCTCTGGATGTCTGGAGTTTTGATCTCCTCCATACCCGCTTGATACCATAAAGGACAGGGCTGTGGCTCCCCACACTCCCTAGCAGATCATTACATGGAGAAACCTTTGGAATGCAAGCATGCTGATCCACACAGGTATGCACACAGGTGTACACATGGATATTCACAGATGCGGACTACAGCTTTCTTGGCTGCTACCTCAAAGCACACTGTGTGCTGTCTATCTTGCGTGCTGCACAATATCGTCTATTATTTAGTAACTATTGATATCTACTGCTAGCTAGTTTATTGTGATGGTGCTTTTTTTTTCTATTATTATGTTGCTCTTTGTTGTTTGCTGTCTCCTCTGTTTGTTTGTTTTCTCCATACAGGTGACCCAGGAGTTTTTTTTGTTGTTTGGTTTTTTTTTTTTCTCTCTTCCCCCCCCCCCTTCTCACCGTCTCTTCTCCCCTTTGGTTTTCTTTCTTTCTCTCCCCCTCTTTCTTTCATTCTTTCCCCCTGTCCTATTAAAAAAAAAAAAAAAAAAGATGACAAAGGATGAACTGAAGCTCCGCCATCACGTGATGTCGCATGCTGCTGTTTCTGATGTCACTTAAAAAAAAAAAAGGAAAAAAAAAAAAAATTTCTTCCCAAATCTATTACATGCCAACTGTAAATTGTTATTTCTGCTAAAACCTTAACTTAAATGTGTATATGGTGTTTATCTGTTTCTCTCTCTGTTTTAGATGCACACATCAATCTGGAATTCGGGCTTAAAGCCAGAATTGCAGGAATGCAACACGTGTTGCAGAGGACTCTTTCACTGCCCTCTGTGCCCCACTTTCAGCCCCACTTTCAGGGCAAAGATTGAGGAGCATCTAAGTGTGCATATAAAAAATGCTTTGCCTTTCAAAGGTATGTTTGTATTAAATATACTTTATAGTTATAAATATGCACTTTTTTAAGCACTTCTGCAGTATCTTTGTTGACTTAAAAGTTGCTGTTGATATTGTACAGTTCAGTGCATTCATCTGCAACAAAAAGTGTTTTTATAAAATATATTTTTATTTACTTTTCACCACTTTTCTTGACATAACTTTTGTGATCCATACCATTTTGCTTTCATTATTGAGGTTGGCTTGGATGTTTTTGTTAACATGTACAATCTGATTGCTAGACAAATTGATTGCATTCTATACAACTACATTTAAATTACGTTTGTTTGTTTGTTTGTTTTTCTCTTACAGATAAAATGATATGCCGGTGCAGGCTGGCTTGTAGGACAACAGGACACTTTCACCGCCCTGTCTGTAAGATTACAATCATACGGCGTGGGGATATGGCAAGGCATTTATTGTCTTGTCAGCATTCTTCAATGCCAAGTCAGCCACCATTATCAGGACTGCTCCCCGCTGAACTCTCCGAGGAGACCCGTCTCCCCCCCAAGGTTTTGTCTTCGGTATCTGAACCATTTTCTGAGTCGTTGTTAGAACATTCATTGGCTCTACCCTCTGTGTTCAATAAAACTGCAGCTGACGGAAAGTCCATGAAAATGACATGCCCTCACTGTGGCCTTACTCTTCGTAGCTCTGGCAAGCTATTTGCACACTGGAGAGAGGAAGCCAAAGCTGTGCTTGAAGGACAACACGTGCCCATTTTCAGACTGAAAAAGCGCAAGTTCCAGGAAGTCAGTCAGGTCAGTAATCACTTTAAACAGTAGTGTAATTACATGGTTAGTGACATTTGAATAACTGTTAAAAAACTGTTCTGCAACAGAGAAATAACTATGTTTTCATCCCCATTTGCCTGACACAGGAGCCAGCAGTTGTTGAAGATCTGCGTCCTGCTGTGCAGTGGGTTGTCCAAAATAAGGCACTTTTCCGTGGACACGTAACAATGCCAAAATATCTGTCCTTAAATCAAGGGGACCAGCAGAGGGTCTTAAGAGACATGTCAGAGGAAGAAGACACTGGAGCAAGGGACTTGTTCCTCTTTGTTTTTCAGTTTGCAGAGGACATGGAGCTCTTTTTGAAAGCATGTGCTGATGAGCAGGGGCTAAGGTCAGTGCTATGTTTGACATGTAATGGACAAATGAAGGCACTGGCTGTGTTTGTTTGTTTGTTTAATATGTCGTTGTTTTTTTTTTGTTTTGTTTTTTGCGTAGTACAAAATTCAAATTAAACTTATTTCAAAATGTTGTTCACTTTATTCTGTGTCCATACTTATAATAAAGGATTACAGTGTAACAGCATTAAATGTAACAGCATTTTTTTAAACTTGTAATTTCAAAATAAAAAGCTTATTGTTGATATTAACAGTAAAGAATTGCAATCAATAATATTTTTATACATTTTAAACATTAACACTCTGGGCTCTATCCTGGCCATTTGTGGACACTTCACTTATTCTTTTTTTTGACTACTGCACTGGAGTGGACCAAAACAATGACACGGGTTCGATCTTAAGGATCTAATAGTTGTGTGTGTTGTGCATGACATTGCCACACAAATATGTATTTGCAAGATAGAGTAGAATAAATTATGACGCATGAAATATTACATAGGCTGCAGTGAATTTCTGTTGATACAGCAAATTGAGCTTTGAGTTTCCCAGTCAAACTTAGCTTTGAAGCACCTGCTAACAACACTTTTACTCTTTTACATTTCATAACAAGACACCATAGCCAAAATATTAACAAAATATATATTATAAAAAAATTCAAAGCTGCAGCACATACAGCAACAAACACCGTTAGTAAATGTGTCCTGGAGTTTATGCAGGTGCAGAAAGTGCTGCTGCTGTAAGTCAGCCTAACAGCTTACAGATCACTTATTTTTCTGGAAAGATGGTAGGAAGGGCATCACTGCTCATTTCTACAGTCTCCCAGATCTTGGAATACAAGCCTTTGTACCATGAAACCACTTCGCAGTACTAGGAGTCCACTAAAACCTATAAAGAGAGTGATCCTGGAAGAAATGGGGCACACACTAGTGACCTCAACAATTGCAAGACAGCCTTTTCCCCGATGCTCAGATGGGGAAACAAAGGAAGTTTCATGAAAACATTAGGACTTTATCACTGTTTTATCTGAAAAGTTAATGGTAATATATAACCTAACTGGGTATGAAGAGTAAAACATTTAGATACAATTTTGATTTTGATGAAAAGGACTGGTGCTATTTTAAAGAGTCACGTCGGTAAAAGTAGATAAATGTTTTAAGAAATCTACATTTTATAGCATTTTGTGAACATACACAAAAAGTGGCCATTTTTGGCAACTAACAAGCTGAGAGAGTTTTATATTTTTGGCTCTCCTTGAACAAAAATAATAGTGCATAATAATCAATGTTGATGTTAATCAATTAGATGTCCCAGACTCTACTATTAATAATACAGCAGCCCCTCATTTATCGCTGGTGTTACGTTCAAAAAATAACCCGCAGTAGGTAAAATCCATGAAGTAGCCAACTTTATTTTTTACAATTATTATAGGTGTTAAGACTGTAAAACCCCTCACTACATGCTTTATACACTTTTCTCAGACAGGCATGAACATTTTCACACTTTTCTCTTTGTTTAAACACTCTTAGAGTTCAAACCTTCGTAGAAACATAAGTCCAGTATTATGGAATGAAACCTAAAGGTGCATTTGAGGGTGCAAAACGTTTCGTCGGCATTGTTGTGTTTGTTTGGGAGAAAACTTCCAAACATACAGTGCAGCACTTCAGAGTTACACTGCTAGCGATCGAAGATTTATGTAAATTCGACAAGCTAAACGCATTCTGTACTGTACAGCAGGAGTCCCCAACCTTTTTGCACAACAGACCACTTTAATGTCAGACAATATTTTCAGGGAACGACCTTTAAGGTGTCGCGGATAAATACAACAAAAGAATAAAAAAAAGAAACTGTGGTATTTTGTAAATATAATAATAAACGTGACTTGAGCTGTGCGCCAAAAACAATGACAGTGACATCCTCCTCTCTGCTTTTTAATGCTCTCTGGTCGCTATGGTAACGCGTAAATAGTTCTTTCAAAATAAGACACACAACTACAACCATACATTTCACACCGGAGGATCAACTCTCGCGGAACGGTACCAAAAGACTCACGGACCGGGACCGGTCCGTGGGCCTATTAGGGACCACTCCTGTACAGGAGACACTGGACTAGATTGATTGACAATGGTCTACAGCAATCAAAACGCACGCGATGTACTGTAAAAAAAAAAAAAAAAAATCAGCGAAACAGCAAGTGTCACTTTTGGCCACGAACAATTTAGGGGATGGTGAATTTTTTTGAACAAACCCAGAGTGTTAAAACCCCCTCACTTAAAACCATTTTTATTTCTCAGCAGCATCAATAGTAACAAAAACGCAATTTAGTTTTCGCTGTCAAAGTCGATTTAACCGAAGTTACGTGTTTACGGCTAGTGTGGAGGTCACGTGTTTACGGCTAGTGTGGAGGTCACGTGTTTCCGGCTAGTGTGGAGCTCCACAGTGGCTGCAGCCAGGTGCTCTTGGTTTACTGCGAAGCAGCCTCTGCCGTGCGGTCATTAAGGGACCGTCACTAATTTCTCATGTTAGCTCTAATGTAAAGTGCCTAGTTAGGATTTATGTAAATAGTAAAATTAGCATTTGTTGACACTCCCTTATTTTGGTTGAATGTTCCACTATCCAGTATTGTTTGTATTGTTGTATTACACATTTAATTCACTCTGTTCACATAATTATGGAAGACTTTTATGTTCTTTCCAACAGAAACCACACCATCACTCACCACACGGCATTGAGCATTTTACAGCCTGTTAAATCCCCTCACTCACATTATGGATGTGTGCTTCGGATTCTTGTTAATAAATGAGTGAACGGCAGATACCTGAGTGGCAGTGGATTTTGTGGATACGCCATCTGTTCTTATCGGACTGTTGAGATTGTGGATTCATAGAGTCAGCACCTTGTCATCTACATCATTCATAGTCAGGAGGTCAAGTGCATCCCTCTTAAAGTTACCTCCTCCATTACACTGATAACAGAACAATAGTTCTGCTGCTTCCTGTTCTGGAAACACACATTTATAAATGTTCACTTGCTGTTGATCAAAGGTATGTTGGTGGCTCTGGACGCTGAGGGAACTTTGTAAAAAACTAGATCAAATGTTAACGTCCTGGCAGAGGCAAAGAACTTTGATTTGATATTTGATTAGATTCATGTTTCAGCTCAGACTGACAGAAATATTTGAACTGCTGCTGTGTTAAAGGGAACACTGCTGTTAGAAAGCACCTGATCTGTTTCTGCACACTGAATGTTGCACTTCTCATACTGCAGTACTATTAAAATAAGTACACAATGCACTACTTTTGAACTCATGATTGAATGTTGCTGTAACAAAGCCATTGATGTGATTCAAAGTGTTCATGGTTTCCCAGCACAACAAATGATTGCACAAGTGTGACTGATCCACTTTCTAATGTGTGTGTAGCCCACACTGTGTGTCACTGTGTCACAGGTGAGTCTGTGTGTCCAGGTTCTATGAGGACAACAGGATATAGTGACTGAGTCCAGCAGCTTAAAGTCTGACTCCATCCTCCATTTAAATAACTCACAGCAACAACTGAATAGCTTTGCCTTTGTGTAGCTGACACTTCATTTTAATGTCCTTCTATTCTGGTTCATCTGGTCTCAGTTTCTATAAGCACACAGGTTTCATCAGGACTCTGTGACCTCAGTAATCTTTGCTGGGCCTTAATGCTCTGAACAAAGCTGCACATCACAAGACTAAATAGAAATGAATCAGTCTTTCATTTCTCACTGCTGTTTGACTTCAGCTCTCAATGTCCCACCATAACCCATGGAAAGAATTACTGTCCATCCAGGCTGCTGAACATGAAGCTGATGAAGGTGTAGTATTGTGTGAATTCATATTCTATGAAACAGGATATAGTGACTGTTAGATTATAATATTATTTTATGCCATGTTATACCCCTAATTAAAGATTGTGAATTATTATGTAGTTTTAGTTTGCATTATTCTCCTGAATTAGAAGAAGCTGATAACTATTGCATTTGTTAAACTGATTTGCATTACATTAAACTGCTGATTTATTGTGAATGAATGATATTGTTTTATGATGCATTATACTGCTGAGTTATAAGAAATACTGTTTGCAGAAAGTTATTGCCTTATTTGTCTGATTAGAAGAGAACATGCTGGAGTTTTCTGCCCCATCTCAGCAGGAGCAGATAAACAGGGAGCCAAGGTCGTAGCTTAGGCGCTGTGTGAGAGAAAGCATGTGAATGTTTAGGCTTTTATGATAAGGTGGAGGCACCAGAGGCTATAAGAGTTTGAGCAATACTCCACCATTTTGAGATCAGAGGCTGTCTGCATCAGTGTCCATCTCCCACGTGTGTGACCATTAACATCATCGTTTGACTCAACCTGACCGGACCAGTGTTGTTATTGTGGTTTTTCCTCTTGTATCCATCCCCAATATTTGAATCTGTAACACCACCCCAAGTGCCACCCCAGTTTTGCATATGACAGTGTTGTTTATTAAAATAAGATAGCATTAACAGTTTGAGCGTAGTTACAGTCAACAGTGAATATAAATGCTAAAACTGAATATATTGCATACAGTGGGGCAAAAAAGTATTTAGTCAGCCACCGATTGTGCAAGTTCCCCCACTTAAAATGATGACAGAGGTCAGTAAGTTGCACCAGAGGTACACGTCAACTGTGAGAGACAGAATGTGAAAAAAAAATCCATGAATTCACATGGTAGGATTTGTAAAGAATTTATTGGTAAATCAGGGTGGAAAATAAGTATTTGGTCAATAACAAAAATACAACTCAATACTTGTAACATAACCTTTGTTGGCAATAACAGAGGTCAAACGTTTACTATAGGTCTTTACCAGGTTTGCACACACAGTAGCTGGTATTTTGGCCCATTCCTCCATGCAGATCTTCTCGAGAGCAGTGAGGTTTTGGGGCTGTCGCCGAGCAACACGGACTTTCAACTTCCGCCACAGATTTTCTATGGGGTTGAGGTCTGGAGACTGGCTAGGCCACTCCAGGACTTTCAAATGCTTCTTACGGAGCCACTCCTTTGTTGCCCGGGCGGTGTGTTTTGGATCATTGTCATGTTGGAAGACCCAGCCTGGTTTCATCTTCAAAGTTCTCACTGATGGAAGGAGGTTTTGGCTCAAAATCTCACGATACATGGCCCCATTCATTCTGTCCTTAACACGGATCAGTCGTCCTGTCCCCTTGGCAGAAAAACAGCCCCATAGCATGATGTTTCCACCCCCATGCTTCACAGTAGGTATGGTGTTCTTGGGATGCAACTCAGTATTCTTTGTCCTCCAAACACGACGAGTTGAGTTTATACCAAAAAGTTCTACTTTGGTTTCATCTGACCACATGACATTCTCCCAATCCTCTGCTGTATCATTTATTTATAAGTGACTTATGTATGTATGTATGTATATATATGTATATATTGTACTATTCTTAGTTAGCGTATTGTCTGTCTTGTCTTAATGTTGGTTTAAAATGGAGCACTGTAACAAAAAATAATTTCCCCCAGGGATCAATAAAGTATTCTGATTCTGATTCTGATCATCCATGTGCTCTCTGGCAAACTTCAGACGGGCCTGGACATGCACTGGCTTCAGCAGCGGAACACGTCTGGCACTGCGGGATTTGATTCCCTGCCGTTGTAGTGTGTTACTGATGGTGACCTTTGTTACTTTGGTCCCAGCTCTCTGCAGGTCATTCACCAGGTCCCCCCGTGTGGTTCTGGGATCTTTGCTCACCGTTCTCATGATCATTTTGACCCCACGGGATGAGATCTTGCGTGGAGCCCCAGATCGTGGGAGATTATCAGTGGTCTTGTATGTCTTCCATTTTCTGATGATTGCTCCCACAGTTGATTTTTTCACACCAAGCTGCTTGCCTATTGTAGATTCACTCTTCCCAGTCTGGTGCAGGTCTACAATACTTTTCCTGGTGTCCTTCGAAAGCTCTTTGGTCTTGGCCATGCTGGAGTTTGGAGTCTGACTGTTTGAGGCTGTGGACAGGTGTCTTTTATACAGATGATGAGTTCAAACAGGTGCCATTCATACAGGTAACGAGTGGGGGACAGAAAAGCGTCTTACAGAAGACGTTACAGGTCTGTGAGAGCCAGAGATTTTCCATGTTTGAGGTGACCAAATACTTATTTTCCACCCTAATTTACGAATAAATTCTTTACAAATCCTACCATGTGAATTCATGGATTTTTTTTTCACATTCTGTCTCTCACAGTTGAAGTGTACCTCTGGTGCAAATTACTGACCTCTGTCATCATTTTAAGTGGGGGAACTTGCACAATCGGTGGCTGACTAAATACTTTTTTGCCCCACTGTACATTGCGTCCCCCCTGCACCAGTAACAAATGGTTCAGCCCATAGCAGGACGGCTTTTTTCTTGTTTTCAGCAGCAAGCGATGTTTATGATCATGCCAGAGCACATTTTGAACAACACCATGAGAATTTTGGATTTTACACAGCTGGGTGGATGTTACACTGTGGAAATGGAAGGAAGGTGAGTGTTATTAACCCTCTGTGGTCCACAGACACGCTGCACCTCCAAATCACATGACTGATGTAAGCTGACACAGCAACAAGTTGCAGCAACACTGAGTCTCTGTTTCAGCCACATTGAAAGTTCGGACTTCAAAGTTTTTACATTTTAATTACAGGCCAGTAAATCCAGAGTTATTATAATATATATCAGCCACGCTTTTTTCTTACCTTATGGGGGAATAAAAGAATTTTAATTGGAGGGACATCGGTTGACGGGTTACAGTGGCGTAAGGCAGGCATCCTTAATGTATCAGATTTATTTGACGGTGGGACTAAATGTTTTTTAAGCTTTGATAAAATTGTGGAGTTAAATAAGTTGCAGCTTAATCAATTCTGGAGATATGTTGTCCTGCGGGCAGCCCTGTGGAAGTCCTGCTCTCAAGATCACCCTTGGGTAAAGGCATCACCGCTAAGATTTATCACTTCATGCCAGAATGGTCAGCTGACCCTCTCCTGAAAGTTAAGGGCTACTGGGCCCAGGAGGTGTGTAATGGAGACCAGGGCTTCCATTACCTGGTTTGTGGGCAGTGGAGTCACTGAGGTACTATCTTCTAGACAGACATTTCACCCTGGATTTTACATCCAGGCTCCTGAACATGAAGCTGATGAAGGTGGAGTATTGTGAGGGCTGATGGAGATGATGATGAGGAATCCAGGAGCAGTGGGTGGATGGCAGCATCAGCATGAAGGATCAGTGTGAGAACACATCATCATCCACAAAGGAAACCAGTCTGAGTGTCTGACGCTCTTGCTAGAAAGACGCAGTCCCAGCAGTTAGCTTGTCTGCTAGTTAGCTGAGAGCTAACTCACTTGTACATTGAATACCAAACTGTGTAAACCAGGGGTGTCAAACATATGGCCCGTGGGCCAAATCCAGCCCTTGAGATAATTTCATATGTCAAATATTGATGAATTTTCAGGCTTGCTGATAATCAATGTGAGCACGGCTGAGGTTTTATTCTGATGAGCAAACCATGTGGCCAATCACTTTAAGAGACAGACTGGGATCATACCATTATGTGAAAGAAGACATGTCCCATAGACAGCAAGGGTAGTGGTAGAGACCAGTACACAGAGAAATGGGAGCTGTATTGAAATGCAAGCGTGTCAGGAAAGAGTGAAAAGGCAAAATGAGCAGCATCTGGCTGCATTTCAGTGATATTGGAGACCACAAAGCTGAGTGCAACATTTATACAGGAGATATACAGGAGACGCTGAGAGTAGAACTGATAAAATTAGGAGCTGGCTAAAGTGAGACCCATTTTTATTTCCACCCATTTTCCACTGTGGAGGACAAAAGGTTTCAAACTGGTCCAGGTCTTAAACCTCACGTGTTCTTCCTAATAGCAGTAAATGGATAAAAATAAGGCTTTTATGAAAACACTGAATAAAACTTGCTGCCTTTAAAAAGACTAAATGTACAGTTCAGTATTGAATACTACATAAAATAAACTATATATAAAGTGTGTCTGAATGGCAGAGATGCAGAAATATGTGCATGTAGCACAGAGCCACGGCTCAGTGTCTGAATGAGTCTCACAGACCTGAATGTGCTGTTGAAGCCATTTATAATTATAACGTAATTCTTTACTCGTTTGATCTGCTCCTTACCACAAGCCACCAGACGTAGAAGGTTTTGGACTTTTAACTATATTTTCTTACGTTTTACAACTTTTCTTACTGTTAAAAACCTCGTTATGGCCATTCATGCTGTACAAAGTAATTAGACATGTGTGGTATCTACAGAAACGTCAGAATCTCAGCTAAAAGTTCACAAAACCATCTCAACAACCACCAAACAGCTAAAACAGCAGGTGAACAGATCACACAAAAAAGATGTAAACACAAATCCCCCTGATCATCTGTTTTTTAAACATGAAGCGTCGTTTTGGACGTTCATTTACTGCTGGTTCAGTGAATTTTGGTTGGACAGTGATGAAACCTGCAGTCTCAGAATCTGTGAGAAGTCTGCTTTCAACACGCAACAGCATTGTTGTGTTGTGTGCTGTGGATCCACCTCTGCAAACTCATCACTGTTTCACCATCATGTTTCTACTTAGACAATAACAAAGGAAGCTGTTCCCAGGAACTACTTCCTGTCTTGTTAACATAAGAGTACGTTGCCCTTCAAAACACCTCCACTTCTCCTCTTATTAGAGGACTGCCTTATTATTAATCTGCTAATTCTGTCAGTTGATGAAAGAAAAATGCTTGATCTCACCTGAGAGTTTCCAGTGTACAGCGTGGACTCTTCAGTCCTTCAGACAGAAGCTTCACGCCTGAATCCTTCAGGTTGATGTTACTCAGGTCCAGCTGTCTCAGATTAGAGGTCTGAGAGCTGAGACCTGAGGCCAGAGCTTCACAGCTTCTCTCTGACAGGTCACAGTGACTCAGTCTGAAGAATAACAGATAAACAATTACAAAAATAAAACACTTCTGTTGAAGCGTAATGAGATACTATTATATTTAGCAATATTTCATCTTGTTTTGTCAGGAAACTGAGCACTGATGCAGAGCAACATGTGGAGAGAATCAGAGGAGAAGAAGTGAAGAGAGAACAGCAGTAAAACAACACTGAATTGTTCAGTGTGCTTTTGATATCAACAGAATGTGTCAAATTTCTTTATTTTGTATTTGTTTTAGTAGAATTGATGATTATCACTTAGATAACAACCACAGGCCAGGTCTAAATTGCACTTTGGTGACAGTTACACCCAGAAATATTTCAGAAACGTGGACAATTTGTGCTCCATTGTATTCAGTATTGAACAAACTGAGTACCGATGACCACTTAATATTTTTGATATTTTATTTGAGTTGTTCCACCTGATCTGTGTTAACTAGAATAAACATTTAAAAGCTAAAGCTATGATCACATATGTACTTACAGAGCTTTGTTGGAGGCTTTGACCACTGGCAGCAGCCTCAGTAGAGCCTTTTTAAAGGCTCATGTTCTTCACTTAGATCATTTATTTCTACTTACATTTCATTCTGGGAAAAATGGGGATTACTTTGAAAATGGGAACTATTTTCCCCAAAAATCAGCCCTGGATTAGTAAATCACTCCAACATGTTCTCAGGCAGAAGAAGCTGTCTTGTTATGAGGGAGAGAAGAAAAGCAGCTAAAATCAGGTGTAAAAGTAAAGCAGAGGATGAGCTGAATAAAGGACACTCAAGGCTGGCTTGGAAAGGAATGAAGTCCATGGTGGGGATGCAGAACAAGGAGCAAAGATGAATGTGATGCTGAATCAGCAGAAGACTTGGACTCATTTGATTCCAGCTTTTTTTTTTATTGACATTTTAGAATCACTATACAATACCATCAACTTCAGCTTTCTTTCAGTACATATATTTTTTTCTTTTTTTCTATATTTAAACAACTAAAATATCCATACAATAAGAATGAAAGAAGAAGAAAAGAAAAAGAAGCAAAACAGGAAACAACAAACAACATAAATAAAAAATACATAAGGAAAAATAAATAAATAAATATAGGGAGTGTGTTTTTGTTTCCATTAATGTAACTAATTTTTCCTCTAGTCTTCTAGTAGTTAACAAAGTCAAAATCTAATGCAAAAGCAAAAACTGGCCTGCGTTTTCTAATGTAGTCCATCCATTTCTTCCATCGTGATACAAACAGGTCCCTCTTGTAGTTCACATCTGCTGTCATTTTCTCCATTCTGTAAATGTCCAGTGTGATGTTCATCCACGTGTTCATAGCTGGGCTCTCTGAAGAAAGCCATTTTTTTGTGATGGCTTTTTTGCCTGCTGCCAGTAAAATATTAAACAAGTATTTATCGTTCTTTGTCCATCCTTCTGGCATAAGTCCAAAACGTAGAGTTTTACTTTCCAAAGGTAAATATCTTCCAAATGTCTCTTGTATTGCTGCATGTATTCCCTTCCAATAAGTTTTAATAACATGACAGTCCCAGAAAATATGATAGTGATTTGCATTTGTATTTCCACAATTTCTCCAGCAAGCGGGAGGGTTACCTTCATAGTGAGATTTTTGGTGAGGTGTAATAAAATATCTTATCAGGCATTTCCACCCAAATTCCCACCAGCTCTGTGAGCTGCTACATTTCCATTGATATGCCCATATTGTTGTCCATTCTTCCTCCTTTATCTCTATTCCTCCCTCCATTTCCCATTTTGTTTTGATATACAAGGTTGAGTGTAATTTCATATTTGTTAATCCTTTATAGAGGTCACCTATAATACCTCTATTTTTATTTGAACTGCCCTTTTAAATACGTCTAGCAGCTGTTTACTCAATTCAGCCTTAGCTTTTATCGTTTTATTGACAAAATGCCTCATCTGTAGACATCTATAAAAATCCTGTGTTTCTAATGAATATTTATCTTTCATTTTATCAAAACTAATTAGTCTGCCTTCCTCCATTACCATACACAAAGCTGTTAATCCTTTATATGTCCAATCTTTGAATCTGGTGTCCAATTTATTTGGAGCAAAATGTGTGTCATATGCACACCACTTAAGAACTGCTATATCCTCTTCTAGTTTATATTCTTTTATTACTGTTTCCCAAATTTTAAAAGTCAACTTGATCCATGGATTTTCAATAGTTTTTATTAAATTTTGCAAGCTTCTGTCTGCTATAATAGCTTATATGGGGATGGAGGTCAGACTCTCCTCACTAACTTTCCATTGAGCGTCATATGAAGGATTACATCAGCATATCATAGGCCTTAATTGTGCTGCCCAATAATATTCCCTAAGAGAAGGTAAGCCCCACCCCCCTTTTCCTTTGTTAAGTTGTAGGGTTTTAAATCTAATTCGGGGCCTTTTTCCTTGCCATATGTATCTTGACAAAATTTTATCCCATTCATTAAACTGTTTCTGGTTAATTTCTATTGGTAATGTTTGAAATAAATATAATAATTTAGGAAGAATATTAATTTTAATTGAGTCTATTCTCGAATATAAACTTAAATATGGAATTAGATTCCATCTCGCTATATGTTCCTTAATTTTTTTTGTGTATTGGTAAATAATTTCGTTCTAATAGTTCTGTAAGATCCTTAGGTATTATGACTGCTAGATATTTAAAGTACTCTGTTTGCCATGCTAATTGATACTTATTTTTAATTTCTTCTGATGGAATATAGTTGTACTTAAGCAATTGTGTTTTACTCATATTAACCCTATATCCAGATAGTCGACCAAAGTATTCAAATGATTGCATTAACTTAGGTAAAGAGTTTGATGGTTGACCCAAAAATATTAAAATATCATCTGCATAGCAGGCTAATTTATGCTCCTTTTCATGGATATTAATACCTTCTACTTCTTTATTTTGTCTTATATATTGAGCCAATGGTTCCAGATATAACGCAAATAATAATGGTGAGCACGCACAGCCCTGCCTTGTTCCTCTTTGCAGCTTAATACTATTTGATAGGTAGCCATTAATTTTAATCCTTGCCGTAGGGTTATCATAAAGTGCCTGTATTGTCTTAATTATATTTTCGTGAAAGCCAAATGTTTGCAAGACTCGGTAAAGAAAGTTCCAATTAACTGAATCGAATGATTTTTCTGCATCGATACTGATTACCATTGCTTCTATTTTATTCTTTTGAATATGATTAATAATTTGTAATGTCCGTCGCACATTATCTTGTATTTGGCGCTCTCGAATAAAACCTGTTTGATCATTATGAATTAGATTAGGTAAGAACTTTTCTAATCGTCGAGCCATGATAGATGTAAACAGCTTGTAATCTGTATTAAGAACAGATATTGGTCTATATGACGCACATTCTAATTTATCCTTGTTTTCTTTTGGGATGGCAGAGATAATTGCTTCTTTCCAGCTAGAAGGTACTTGAGCCTTCTTTAGGATCCAATTCATTGTTAGAAGCATCACTGGTATTAATTCTTCTTTTAGCTCCTTGTACCATTTTGCCGTATATCCATCTGATCCTGGAGATTTATTTATTTTAACCTTACTTATTGCTATTCTTAGTTCCTTTTCTGTTATATCTTCAATCAAAGTTTTATTCTGTTCTTCATTCAGTACTGGTAAATCAAGAGAATCTAAAAAACTGTTAATTTCAACTATACTACTCTCTGTGTTATTAGCATACAGAGTCTTATAAAATGTTTCAAATGCACTCTGAACTTCTATTGGTTTATTTTTTATTAGTTTTGTCACTGGATGTTTAATTTTGTGAACTGTAATATCTGCTATTTTCTTTTTTAGTTTCCAGGCTAATACATTCTTTGCTTTTGATCCTCCCTCATAATACCTTTGTTTAAGAAACATTAATTTTTTTTAAATTTCATATGTGGTCAAATCATTTATTTCATTTCTTGTTTTCCTAATTTCCTCCAATATATCCTGAGATGTTTTTCTTTCATGCCTTTTCTCTAATTCTTATTTTGTAGCTCTTCTAATTTCTTATTTCTCATCTTTTTCTTATAAGAGGATATTGCTATAATTTTCCCTCTCAGGACAGCTTTTAAGGCATCCCACAGTATAGGAGGAGACACCTCACCATTGTCATTAGTTTCCATATAGAAGTGAATCTCTTTCTTAATTTGTCCTTTAAAGTGAGGATCATTCAGTAAGCTTGAATTTAATTTCCAATTATTGAGTTTTGGTTGCACGTTTAAATCAACAGACAGGTATACTGGTGCATGATCGCTTAACTCTATTACTCCAATTGCACAAGTGTTTATTTTATCTTTATTTTTCCCAAAAGTTATGAAATAATCTATTCTTGTGTATAACGAGTGTGGTGAGGAAAAATAAGTATAATCCCTTTGGTAGGGATGCAAGTCTCTCCATATATCAATTAGTCCCACCTCCTTCATCAATGTATTTATATTCTTAATTAATGTTGTAGTATTCTGTGCTTTTCTATTGGATATATCTAGCTTTGGTTATAGATGTATATTTAAATCTCCTCCGCAAATTAGGAAACCTACTGTCTCTGTTACCATCACATCTATAATTTTCTTAAAGAAATAAATATCGCTTCCAGGGGGTGCATATATATTTAACAACGTGACTGGGTTCCCCTCAATGTTCCCCCTTACCAAAATATAACGTCCCTCTTTATCACTTATCTCAGATATTTTTTCAAAGAGTAATTTGCTTGATAACAGGATAGCCACTCCTCTCCTTCGTCCAGTTTTATAGGAAGAGGAGAAAACTGTTGTATAACCCATTCTTTTCAGTTTTTCATGCTCCTTACAGTCTAGATGGGTTTCCTGTGGATACACTATTTGTACTTGTTCTTTCTTCATTTTAGTTAAAATTTTATTACGTTTAATTGGATTCGACAGGCCATTTACATTATATGATATGATTTTTACCTTATCTTTAAGCATACCCTTACTATTTGAATATTATTAATGTGACAACGACATGTACCATCAGACCACTCCCTAAACATACATAAGCAAATGTTAATATTAACATTAAAGCTGTATAAAACAGCTACACAAATAAGCTTTATTTGGTCAAAGAAAAAAAAAAAAAAAAAAAAAAGACTTCCAAATGAGGGGTCCCTGATATGACCCTAAGTAAGCCCCGATAAAAGAGGGGGCTTCGAGGGGGGCCTCTCTCACCTCTATGTGAGACAGGGCCTTCCTTAGCCAGCAGGCCAATGTCCATTCTACTAATAGCATAGGTAGCACGTCCGCCTATTTTCAATTTCTGCATTGCCACTTCAGTATATTATTTCGAAATAAGAAGTCTTTACCAGTGTATATGGCTATAGCTTGATTCCAGCTTTGATATCATTGATTTCAATGAAGAGCTTTGTGATTGTAGCAAAGGGCTGGTAGCTCTGAGAGTCCCACTGATGAGGCGTTTGTGAAGGTTCGCAGTTATCTAAAGAGCTCAGAAAAAAAGGCATCTGGACTTCTTTAAGTTTTTTGAAGACGTTTCGCCTTTCACCTCTCATCCAAGAAGCTTCTTTATTTCTAGGGTCAAATGGTGGAGAGTCCCAGATTAGCCTGTGTACAAACAGACTTCAGCCATATGAGAGTGAGTGTGAGTGAATGAGAGCACACACAGGACACTCTGATCTCTGAATGTGTGTGACGCAGTGAAAAAGAGGATTGTACTGGATATACTGTGACTGACAAACAGAGTTTAAAGAGAAAGGTGTTTGGATTAAAATGGATTATGCTAAAGTGAACGTGCTAATGAAATCTGAACTGACTGAAATGTGAAGTGAAGATAATTCAGATGTAAAAGAGAGAGAAACTGATAATAAGGTGGGGCTGGAGATCAATGAAGGGCATGTAAACACCTGATTGGTTGAGTAGATATCAGATCGACAGTTTCACAGTTTTCCCTGTGGATTATAACTTTAAGAAGATGTGACATTCATCAAGGAATCCTGCTCTCCGGATTATTTCCATGAACACTGAGCTGGATCACATCTACAGTGCTGGAAGTGCCCATCTCACCACCAACCTCTCTGTGCACATTCACTTTTCAACCCTTTGTGAGACACTAGAGGTGTAAATCTGAGTATTTATCTATGTTAGTGCGAACACCTCTAATAGGTTGGTTTAGTCTTTCCAAGTCATATCTTCCCTTAGATCTGCGGCCCAGGCTCCTAAAATCATCCTAGTTTTACAAACACTACAATCTAGAGGAGAGCTGCACTAACAGGTGTGACTGATGAGATCTGACCTGCAAGGATACTCATGTTTATGTGTATCAGGACAAGCAGGGAAGACCTGGACATCAACTCTGTCAGGCTGCCCGAGTCCTCTCACCCACATCAGCTCAGAACTCTGCATTATCTACTGAGTCAGACTCCGAGGATCAGGGATCAGAAGTTCTACAAAGAGTAGAACCAGACTTCCTGTATAGAGGTGTGTGGGCCTACTGATCCACAGTGTCAGCACAACTTTCACATCATATTCATCTCAGCACAACTAAAACATGTGACTGACCTCAGAGTTTCAAATCGACATCGTGGATTCTCCAGAAGAACACACAGCTGCTTCACTCCTGAATCCTGCAGGTTGTTGTAGGTTCCACTCAGGTCCAGCACTCTGGGATACGCGGGGTTGGACTTCAGCGCTGCTGCCAGATAATCACAGCTGATCTCTGACAAATCACAGTCCTTCAATCTGTATAAAGAATGAAAGATGTAAGTTTATTAGACAAAGTGTGAGCTTGAAATCATTCAGTGTTTCATCATCTGTTCAGAGCTGAAGAAGGTTCAGAATGTAGAAGTTTAGAAAATGGAAACTCCAAACAGCTGAAGCCAACAGGAAGCAGCTTCAAACAAACAAGAGAAAAAAATGAATTTTTCACATTGAAGTCGTACATTTATCATAAAGTTGTCAAGTTTTGCCGTGTGAAATAAAAAAAACTGAACAGGAATTCTTAGAGTTGAACCCTCTGCACAGAGGTTCAGGTTCCTCTTCAGGTCCCAAAGTGCAGAACAACAAGGTTTCAAACAGCTTCGTTCCAGCAGCATCAGCCACAGAAATGCAGAGATAATTCTTTGGATCTCTTGGTTGTGTTGTATGATGCTGTGTTTGCATATCTGGTGTCTGTGTTGCTTTGTGAGGACGGATCATTTACTGCAGCTCCAGATAAACAGAGCTGGACCTGAACCTGGTAGCTTCACTTAGAAGACACTTGTGACAGGAACGTTAGGTCAAAAAAGTGCCCCTCTGACAGCCAAACCCATCTGTTCTCTGATTGGATAGTTACATTTGTGATTGACATGACATTGACCAATCAGATGAAAGGAAGAAAAATAGGGTCAAAATTCGTACTTGTAACTTGCAGGGATTTTTTTTTTGGCTAAGTCCACACACAAATCTTTTTTTACACACACACACAAATCTTTTTTTACACACACACACAAATCTTTTTACACATACAAATCCTGATTTACAAGTACAAAATATTTATGACCACATTTTGAGCCCATACAAATGTTCTGCAGACGAGTCCATGCGCTCACAACAAAGCTCAGTGTGGACGACGCTGTGCACGCTCCAATGCTGATTGGTTAGAAAGTGGGCGGGAACAGGGAAGAGAGCGACAGCAGTGTTCAGCACAAACACGAAGGATCAAAGAAGAAGAACATGACAAGCTCAGATGGAGGCTGCAGTGGACACTTTTCATTGTTTTAACATTCGCTTTCACTTCAGCTTCACCAACAACAGCACAAGCAGAGCAGCCCACTGACTGCGTGGCTGTGACGGCGCCCCCTGGTGACTGTAAACCACTACAACATGTAGACGTCCGTCTGCTGCTCATTTCTTTGCCACCATCACAGGAGCTCTTTATCATGTTCTACACTCTCATTGGTTCTTTGTGTGCTTGTTTTTTACAACAGTAGTCATTGTGATTGTTCAAAGAAGACAGTCAGCTGTGACTAAATGTAGCTCCTACAGCAGTGATGGGAATAACTACTGAAGCTAATCCAGTATCAAAGCTCAGGAATCAGTAGCTCCCACCTCGTTTTCTTTGAACAACTATTTTTAGCTGCTGTGTTTTTGTGTTTCTGCGGACCTCAGACATCCTGCTGCTCTGGAGAACTGAAGCTCTAAAGGCTTCATCTTAATCAGCCTTTATCTCCAAGAAACAAAGCTGATCATGGAGAGCCAGCAGGTCAGCTGATCTGTGGACAGCACCAGCATCTTTAAGTAAGTCTGAGAGGTGAGCAGTCTTTGGAAGCCTTTACTGTCTGATAGTCTCAGAGCAGGATTTGGATCATTATTTGGCTTTTCTTCTATTATTATGTTTAGTTTCTGCTTCACAGATATTCTCTGAGATGTTCTCTGAAATGTTTCCCACTGTGCAGTCCTGTGCAGTCCTGTGCAGTCCATCTGTGATAATATGTTAAACACTGAATTATGATTCATATCTGAATGTACTGACTGTTAATTATTGATGAGAACATAATCAGTAAATATAAATATGTTTGAGTTTGGCTTTGATGAATCAGAATAAAAGTAATAAAATAATGATTTTAGAGACAGGCCTAACTCAGGCCAGCTGACAGCCTGTGTACAAACAGACTTCAGCCATATGAGAGTGAGTGTGAGTGAATGAGAGCACACACAGGACACTGATCTCTGAATGTGTGTGACGCAGTGAAAAAGAAGATTGTACTGGATATACTGTGACTGACAAACAGAGTTTAAAGAGAAAGGTGTTTGGATTAACTGAAAATAAACTGAAACTGATTTCATTTTTTCAGCTGGAACATTTTAGTTGTTCCTTTTTCAATACATACATAATTATATTTACAGTAAGTCTTATCAATCCCCTTTTCCCTGCCAGTCACCGCCAATGTTCCCTCTAATGTTTCATGTGTCTGAGCGAACACACAAACTCCCTGAGCGTCCCTTGGACCACAGCAACAGCAGACGTGTGCACTGTGGTCACGCCAGCATCTTATCCATCCAAGTTACATGGTTTATTAAAGTAATCAAATTACAGCATTTACATTTATGTTAGACTACTTTTAATTAACTGCTTTAGCCCACTTACAATGAAAATTAAAAACAACCTTGTTCATGACCTGTAGCATGTTAACACTATTGGAAGTAAAAATAACTTGAACTCCAATTTTGAAAACACAACTTTATTTTTTCTATTTTTATAAAGCTCTGACTTGTATTATGAGTCTGTGGTCTGGGAGAGAGTCTGTAACTCTGTCTGAAAAATACAGTAAATAATGACCAATGTTGGGCAATTAATTATATAGTTACTTCTTCAAAAAAGTAACTGAGTTTTGCAAACAACAAAGTTTGTTGCAATAAATACTGAATACTATCGTTGTTATAAACAACGATAGTATTCAGGAAGAAAACCAAACCATTCTTCCACGGATTTTTTAGTGCACTCTCTGAACACCTCGATTGCGCACTCATTCTTGGCGGTGACCTCAACCTTGGACTAAATGAAGAAATGGATAGGCTCAACACAACAGGAACTCAGCGCAATTGGCAATCCACAAATATAGTCAAACAGTATATGAGCGACTTTGGCCTTCGCGATGCATGGCGCTCCCTTCACCCCAACAGTAAGGAATATACTTTTTTCTCGCATGTTCATCACTCTTACTCTCGTCTGGATAAGTTTCACCGCTGAGTGACATTTCAGACACTGAGATTCATCCTATAGCTGTCAGTGATCATGCTCCTGTATCTTTAAAACTAATGCACAAGAATAATACTACGCCAAGTAAAAACTGGAGATTTAATACATCACTGCTTAAAGATGAAGACTTTATTAAATATTTTGAAAAGGAATGGACTTCATATTTAGACTTTAATGACACTCCCGGAATATCAGCTTCTGTTCTATGGGAAGCAGGGAAAGCTGTGATGAGAGGTAAAATAATTTCTTTCTCATCACACAAAAAGAAAGAAGAAAACAAAAATATTCAGGAATTAGAAAAAACCATCAAATCACCAGAAGAAGCCTACGCGTGCAACCAAGATCAGGAAACATTGAACAAAATATGCAAGACAAAACTAGAATTAAATGAAACTATTAATAAAAAAACACAATTCCTTATACAAAGACTTCGCTTGCAGAATTTTGAACACCGTAACAAATCAGGTCGATTTCTAGCTAACCAGTTAAAAATAAATAAAGAAAAAACAACTATATGTGCTGCTAAAGATTTATCGGGGAACACAATATATGACCCTGGAAGAATAAACAACATTTTTAGGGATTTCTATGAAACTTTATACTCACCACAAATAAACCCATCTAAAAATGAAATTGATCGGTTTCTTGACAACGTAACTCTCCCAAAATTACTAGACAGTCAAGCAATGGAACTGGATTCGCCACTGACGCCAAGTGAATTCCAGGAAGCCCTGATAAGTATGCCCAATAATAAGGCTCCAGGTCCAGACGGCTTCCCTGCAGAATTCTACAAAGAATTCTGGACAATTCTGGCACCAGTATTCCACGGAATGTTGCAGGAAATCGAGGAAAATGGCAGACTACCACCAAATATGAATTCTGCCAACATTAGTCTCCTGCTAAAACCAGGCAAAGACCCTTTATTTCCCTCAAGCTATCGTCCAATTTCTCTTTTAAATGTAGACCTTAAAATAATCTGCAAAGCTCTCTCAAAGAGATTAGAGAAAATAACCCCCCTCTTAATTCATCCTGACCAAACTGGTTTCATAAAAGGTCGGCACTTCTCAACAAACACTCGTAGATTACTTAATTTAATAGAATACTCATACAATAAAAACGTTGAAACCATAATATTATCTCTAGATGCAGAAAAAGCATTTGACAGAGTTAACTGGAAATTTTTATTCGCAACTTTACACAAATTTGGTTTCGGAAACTCTTTTATAAACTGGATAAGAATATTATACAATTCCCCAACAGCTCGTATCAGAACAAATGACCAGACATCCTCCAGCTTCTGTCTCCTGAGGGGCACCAGGCAGGGATGCCCACTCTCCCCTTCACTTTTTGCAATTTTTATCAAACCTCTAGCAGCAGCATTTAGACAGGCTACAACAATTAAGGGCATAAAATGTAAGAACATAGAACATAAAATCAGTCTCTATGTGGATGATGTGTTGCTTTTTCTGCAAAACACACAAACCAACCTCTCTGAGGTAATTACTCTAATAAACTGGTTTTCAAGAGTTTCAGATTATTCAATTAACTGGCCAAAATCTACAGTTCTCCCCATTAACTGCTCCTTCCATAATTCTTCCTCTGCCCCACTGCAATCCGGAAATATTAAATATTTAGGTATTAATGTTTCTCCTAAGCTTTCAGACTTAACTAAATTAAATCACATCCCACTTCTAAAGAAAGTAGAAGGCGATCCGACTAGATGGAAATCTTTACCCATATCACTCATGGGAAGGGTCGCCACTATAAAAATGATGATCTTGCCAAAAATAAATTACTTATTTTTGATGATCCCTAACAAACCATCACAAGATTGGTTCAGATCTCTGGATTCATATATTTCCAAATTCCTTTGGAAAGATAAACCCCCGCGTATCAGCTTAAAAACGCTACAAAGAACCAAGGATAGAGGATTAGATCTGCCTAATTTTCACCAATACTTCTTAGCCAACAGGCTTCAGTTCATCTCAGAATGGTCAAAACATACCTTCCTAGATGAGCCCTGGCTAGATGTTGAACAGGCACTATGCAAGGATCTAGAGATTTCAGACCTACCATTTATTAGCTCAAACATCAAAAGACATGAATGCTTTAAAAGTATCAACATCAGCTTCTCTCTGACAGCATGGTGGGAGTTTCTAAAAATAACGGAGTCTTCACTAATCCCATGCAAACGTACACCTATCTGGAATAACCCTGACATATTACAAAACAATAATATGATTAATTTCCCAGAATGGAGTTGTAAAGGAATTAAATACTTAGAACATATATTAGAGGGAACAGAATTTATCCCATTTGACAGACTAGTTGCACAATATGGGATCAACAAGAAAAATTTTTTAGAATATCAACAAATTAAATCCATAATAAAAAAGAAATTTAACCTCAGTCAAGTTGAATTACAAACACCACCAAGTGCGGCACATTTCCTTACTCTTAAATCCCCCAAATTATTATCTAAAATATACAGAACACTTTCTAAATTAGATATCCCTTCCTATTGCAAAGTGAGAAGCAGATTTATCAGTCAGTTTAGACCAAAACTTCTGGTCTCAGGTATGCTTAAAAACTTTTAAATTGATTAAAAATCCCAGTCTGCAATTAATACAATACAAAATATTACATAGAGTGCACTATACAGGTCATCGGATGTTCAAGATGGGCTTTACATCTTCCAACAACTGCTCACACTGTCAAAGCAATACACCAGACAATTACATTCATGCTCTTTGGTTCTGTCCACCAGTGCAGAAGTTTTGGCGCGAGATATGTGAAGACTTATCAAAGTGTCTGAAATGTAACATTCCAACTTCCCCCTTAGTGTGTTTGTTGGGCAGCTTAGATAATGTCACTTCAGAAAACAATATAGCCCATATGGTTTTCACTGCCCTATGCATAGCCAAGAAAACTGTCCTCATGAACTGGAAAAATAAAAACAATCTTAATTCTAACCAATATAGAAATTATCTATTAGATTACATTAGTTTTGATACAGCCTCGGCCACCACATCTGATCAATTGCTCTGGGCTCCTTTGATCGGCTCCATCACCTAGTGAGGGGGGGGTGTCATAGTTTGGTCCCGCCTTCAATGTTGTGATTGGTGTGGGGGCAGGGACAGGCTTAGGGCGTCGGGGGGTTCCCCGGAGGCATCTTCCTTGGGGGGCTCAACCCGGGGTAGCGGTCATGTCCGGTTGGGGGCTCTTTTCTGACTATTTCCTCGTGGCTGCGTGCAGCGGGGCTAGGGGAGGGTCTGTGATGATGGACGTGGGTTACTGACCTGGTAGCCTGTCTGCCCCTGGGTGGGTCCGGGATGGGCGTGGGGGTCTGGGGGCGCTCCATCTCTGGGCCGGGGCCCTGGCCGGGTCCTGGTTTGTGTGTTGCCGGGGTTGTGGGCGGGTGGGTGCATGGGGGCCCATCCCTGGTGCAGGGTGCCGCCGGTGTGTCGAGCCGCCCGTGGGGCTCTTCAACCGGTGGGGGAGATTGTCACACCTTGCAGGAGCTTTCCTCCCCTCAGGAACTCTCTGCAGGAGGGGGAGATACAGGAGAGGTGGAGGAAGATCTCAGCCTGGGCGTCTATTGTCTCATGTAGTCTGGAAGACGAGTGGATGGTGGGGTGGGTGCAGTTTTCTCTGTGGTGGGGTTGGGTGGACTGTCCCGGGCTCTGTGAGGCCGGGGGGCGCTGCTGCGCTGGGCCCCAGTCTGGATAGGCCTGGGCCCCCTTTTCCCTGGCGGGTCGCGGAGTATGGGAGTGCCTACTGGGGTCAGTGGGGGAGCTGGCCCCAGGGAGGGGTCACCTGCCCCTCCCTTCCTTCCCTCCCCATCTCCAGCTGCCTCCCTCCTCCCGCTCCACCACAACCACCCACACATGCAGGGCCTTGGAGTAGGGGTATGTCACCAGGGTGCAGAGGAGGCTACCCCACCTCTCAATTTTAAATACACGTAGACATTGAGGGCTAGCAGGAGGGACTATGCACTTACCTGCTGCTCTCTGGCAGGTAGCTCCATGCCCTCCTGGGTTTTAATTGCACCTTAGAACACACATGCATCAACACTACAATGAGCGGGTGGAGGGAGGTTTGGAGTCTTCTCTCACCCCCGTTCTCTGCGGCCTGCTGGAGCGGGGGGGCTAGGAGGAGTTGGCCGTCCGGCTGCGGTCTGGGGTGTGGGGCCTCCCTGCTGCTGCGGAGTCGGGGCGGTCTGCCTCTCCCCACCGCAGGGAAAAGGGTAACACCACCTGGGTCTGGGTGCGGTTCCCCCCTCCAGGGGCAAGGGTACCTAGACCCGGTTTGTAGAGTACGCTTGGGGAGTGTGATCGTGTATACAGCGTCTCTTTATGTCTGTCTCCACGTCGGTTGAGTGTGAAGTGCACATGAGAGCATGAGGGTGGGAATGGATGTTTGTGTCTATATGTCAGGTTGGGTATCAGACGCCACCTCTCTGGGGACATCTCGGGCCCTCCAAGGTTTGGAGGCCTATCTCCACCCACCACCACTTCCCCTGCCGGTGGCGGACTCCCTCAGGTGTCGGTGCGTTGGTGGTTCTTTGTATCTGGGGGTGGGCGTCCGAGTACACACCGGCTCACTCCTTGGCGGCCGCTTATTGGGGCTCGCTCGGGCCATTTCGGAGGTGGGGTGACCCCGGCCTCTCGGCCTGGGGCTCGGTCACTCAGGCACAGCTGGCTGCCGGCGGAGCTCACGGGCGCGTCACTGCAACTCCCCCTGGCTTCTGCTCCGCGGCTGCTGAATGAGCCCTCATCTGGGACTCTCCTTAGCTCTTACTGGGACAGTGGCCCAGCTGCCCCTCTGTGGGTCTTCCTTGGTCTCTTGTGTTCTGGGGGCCTCTGGATGTCTGGAGTTTTGATCTCCTCCATACCTGCCTGATACCATAAAGGACAAGGCTGTGGCTCCCCACACTCCATAGCAGATCATTACATGGAGAAACCTTTGGAATGCAAGCATGCTGATCCACACAGGTATGCACACAGGTGTACACATGGGTATTCACAGACGCGGACTACAGCTATCTTGGCTGCTGCCTCAAAGCACACTGTGCGCTGTCTATCTTGCGTGCTGCACAATATCGTTTATTATTTAGTAACTATTGATATCTATGGCTAGCTAGTTTATTGTGATGGTGCTTTTTTTTTTTTCTCTTATTATGTTGCTCTTTGTTGTTTGCCGTCTTCTCTGTTTTTTTTTCTCCATACAGGTGACCCAGGAGTTTTTTTTTGTTTGTTTGTTTGTTTTTTTTCTCTCTTCCCCCCCTTCTCACCGTCTCTTCTCCCCTTTGGTTTTCTTTCTTTCTCTCCCTCTCTTTCTTTCATTCTTTCCCCCTGTCCTATCTGGGGGAAAAAAAAATTATTAGGCAATGATGATCTTCTGAGCCATATGTTAAAAAACAAAAAAAACAAAAAAAAAAGGTAGAAAACCAAACATTGCAGATATTTTATCATAACTCTGGTTTTACGTGGCCGATCAACACAATTTAAAAACTGGTATAAAGTCCACACTTTTTCCCTCAGTTGTTACGTCTGTCCTGCTCACATCTCCAATGGTTGTACACGTTGTCATTAACGTGGCTTCACCTCATCATCAGCCACTTTGCTCGCTATAACACCGGTGTCGGCACATATGGACACTGTCATAGCCTGTCAGTGACGTTGATTAGCTGCGTATATACGAATGTGAATCGCGTGATTGGCTGGACTATGGGATAAGGTGGCATCGTTCTACTCTCATATGGGAGCAGCCAGTCACTAACACTGCAAAACAGAATTGTTGAAGATTTAATTTTAATTTCAATTGAGATTTGATTTTTTTTTTTTTTTGTGTGCAACAGAGATTTTCTGTGCGCAGAGACGTGCCAGCAGCGCGCAGTTGCACGAGCGCAGCTTAGAGGGAACATTGGGCACCACCACAGTTCACTTCAACAAAACTTTACTTCAGATTTGTTTTCATGTTTTGATCCAGTGATGAGAGCCGTTTCCCCCATGTCCAGTCCTTGTACTAAGCTAGGCTAAACATGTCCAGTGCCTGTCTCTGTGCAGCTTTTAATCTGATGTTAATAAGGTAGAAATGGAGGAAGAAGAAAATGACTTCATCAATCAACATGCAGCTACCAACCCAAATGGTGAGGTGGTGGTTAGTTATTACTGTTGTTTATGATCCCCTACATTATCCTACATTCAACTATATTCTCCAGCTACAATAGTGTTTGTGTTCCTAAAAGGATTTCATGAATGTGTTATTGTTCATGTCACATCTGTATGAAACAAAGAGGAAGTGAGGTTTATCCTTCATGATCACAAACTGTTCCAGCATGTAAACCTGAGATCTGTGTGGAGCAGCTGACCTGTACGATGTGTTCAACACAAACATTATTTACCATCAGTTACTGTGTGACTGAACCACATGGGTGTATGAAACATCGCTTTTAGTTTTAATAGCACATGGCAACATTCAGACGTGAATCTATACAGTAACACTTTGATTTGTTACAGTGAGGAGACTGTTGAAGGGAACGATGAGGGGAAACTGTATCAGCAGCAACAGAAACCAGGAGACAAAGCTGAGGTCTGGGTTCCTCTATGCTACACACAGCCTCCTGCTCCTGGACTTTAGTAAACACATAAATATACCTCATTATTATGAATCTCACAGCTACCTGCTCATTGAACTGAACAATAATTCTGTTTGACCAATAAAACAAAATATGTGACTGTAAAAAATGTTCAGACAGTAATTAAGAATCTCCTAAGCAATCCAAAGATAAAGAAAAGTTCACCTGCCAATTCTATAAAGCTTGGTTGTTTATACAATAATATCATTTAATGATATGTTTGGATCCTGACCTGAGAGTTTCCAGTGTACAATGTGGACTCTGCAGTGCAGCAGACAGAAGCTTCACCCCTGAATCCCGCAGGTCATTGTTACTCAGGTCCAGCTCTTTCAGACTAGAGGACTGGGAGTTGAGAACTGAGGACAGAGCATCACAGCTTCTCTCTGAGAGGTTACAGCCACTCAGTCTGGAAGAAAACAAACAAACAATTAAATCAGTCAAATGAAACATTTTTAATGCCAGCATGCAATACAATTATTGGTTAACTAAATAGCTTCATTAAAACACAACTCTTCTTCTATAGCAGCACTTACTCCTTGTAAGCTCCACCTGCTCCACCTTCTGAGTCAGAAGACATGAAAACAAACTGTAAATCTAGTAGAAACATGATTGGAAAGCTTCTCAGATCCATTTGTACATTTAGAGCCTGATCCTGAAATATAGCAGCACGGACATTCACAGCAGCAAAGGGTTCTTACTGATCTGAGCTGGCTTGGCCCTGGCTTACTGAAGATTAAAGAAAGCAGAATCAGCTGTTCAAACCCCCACAAGGCTGCCCGCTGTGACTGAAACAATGGGACGGGTCGTGACTTCTCAAAATGGGCTCATTGAACGCAGCACGGATAAGATCTTGAAGAAGCTCATGGCGGTCGTGAGTTCTCAGACTTTGCTCTTTGAGCACAAAACCGATAACCTCTCGGAGAAGCTCGTGGCTCTCCAACGGGAGATTGAGAGACGAGTGACGGACTGCTAGATCAGCTGTGAAATTCACATGCAGTTGTTCGCACCACAGAAAGCCACCATCATTTCATGCGGCTAACATACCGGCGCGAGCTGTGGTCTGAAGGCTGGAGCTGAACATAACAAATCTCACCCTGATAACAGACGGTGTTTAGACTGTTCCTTCCCATCCTAAGCATGCTTATCCCCTCCCGGTGCAGACGGTGGGTCGAGGGGACCAGCGCAAATGCTGCAGGCCCGGGTGCGCTGTCTACACCGGCTGTCTCTCACCTTTTACCCATCCCTGTTGCTTGTCATGTGTTTCTATGGTACATTAAGAGTTTTCATGTGCTCTGCGCTAAGGTCATTTTTTTTGTCTGTTCTCAAACTGATCTCCCTGTTGGAGCTCAGTCTGGGGGGAGTTCTTTTTTCTCCTCATCTTTCCTGATGTTGTGCATTTTCTGCTGTTCGGTTCCGGGTCGCTGCTCTAGCGGCTGACCGGACAGCTACCTAGCCTGACCCGTCTCCCCAATGTGATGTTTGTGTATTGTATGTATGGTTGGAAAGCTCAGTATCCTAATTGCCCCTTGAAAATGAATACAGTGTTCTGAATCTGAATCTGAGAAGATTACAGAAAACGACTCTGTTCAGTAAATATTACGCTCATGCTGTCACGAAATACCAAAAGTAGGTAAAACTCTGGTTGTTGCAGCCATCCAGTATGACATGCTTTGTACTGTTCTGCTGCAGTTTGTGACACCTGGTTGATGAGTTGTGAAGGATGATGAAACAAACACTTCACTCAATGTTTGTCTTCTAAACTGGATGTAATTTGGGCAGCCGAGAGTTTTTTTTAATCTATCCCAGCTGCAAATAGGAACACAACAAATAAATAACTTTACCCACTTGGATCCTTATCATTCAAGATTGTGAAAAGATTCTCTACTCAAAGAATACTGGTGATTTTAGATGAGAGAGATGATTTGGAAGATGATGAAGGGGAAGAGTTTTCAGAACTTGAGGCCTTTTGTCTTCACTGTATAGGGCAAAGAAGACAGGAAGGGAGGGAGAAGTGAGGAGAATAACACACAGGAAATGGTCTTGGGCAGACTCAAACCAGGCCCTGGAGTCACGACTCTAACCTTCAGTACATGGGTCACCTGCTCAGCCAGGTAAGCTACAGCAGTCAGCAGTGTGTGAGTTAATTTGAAGACAATGATGACTATAAGTCAGGTAAAAAAAAAATACTATCATCAACCAACAAGGGGAAAACAGTGAGCTTGAATGACCAAGCTTTGACCGAGTGTGGCTCACTCCTCGGTCTTCTTGCACAAGGAGTGAACCACCCTGCATGGCTATCAATGTGATGCAACCAAGGCCATCATACAGTACAGGCCATCCAAGCTGATTTTAACTTTTCCTCCCAGATACCACCTTAGAAATCATCTAGATTAGGATATGTTGGCTGTTCTAGATCCAATCACAACAAACAGAGAGCTGTTGTGTGTCCAAGGTGAACAGGAAGAATATATACATGCATAAAGTCAATAAAGTCAGAAGGTTTGCTTTAGACTGTGCTGCAGTTTATCATCAAAGACAAACAGGCACCATGCTGCCAACAAATGGCATCAAGTCTGACTTGAGGTTTTTTGATCTTTTTTTTTAAATCAAGATTAAATTTTATAGCAACCACAGCAGAGATAACCAGGGAAGGTGTGCTTGAGGGGATATAGCTACAACAGCTGGTTTCAGACTGAAGATGAACTGAGGTGCTGCACCCAAGTCTGCAGGTTCAGGGAGGGACAAACATCTGCTGCAACCAGATTGGAGTGAGAGGAGAGAGCAGGCCAACAACAACAAAGAAACAACAAACACACTGTGGAAGACCGAAGCAGAGTTTAGTTTAAAGTGGAACTAAGGATGTTTCTCTGGCTGCCAGGATTCACTGAGTAATTCAAATGCTTTCTTTAATGCAGGACCCACCATGCATGTAAAAGCAAGTGTTTCACCAACATTTGTGACTAAAATAGACCTGCAGTAGAAATGTATCTAGGAGCATGCATGTGAATATAAAGTATCACAACATCAGGCACATGCAGCCTAAGTGTTTAAACAGACTGATAACATAACAGCAGCAGTGATGATCAGAGTTTATGGTGAATCCAGCGTCTCGAGTTCACCGAGTTCTGGAGGCATCAAAGAGGTCACAGTTGTATTGGAGAAATCCCAAAACTTTACAAATTCATACAAAGACAGAAAACCTGGTGAAATAAATTACTGACACAGTTGGATGTTAAAAGTAAAGACATGAGTACAAATGTACTCACAGAGCTTTGTTGGAGGCTTTGACCACTGGCAGCAGCCTCAGAAGAGCCTCCTCTGAAGCAGAGTATTTCTTCAGGTCAAACACATCCAGATCTTCTTCTGATGACAGTAAGATGAAGACCAGAGCTGACCACTGAGCAGGAGACAGTTTATCTGTGGAGAGACTTCCTGATCTCAGGGACTGTTGGATCTCCTCCACTAGAGAACGATCATTCAGTTCATTCAGACAGTGGAACAGATTGATGCTTTTCTCTGCAGACAGATTCTTACTGAGCTTCTTCTTGATGTACTGAACTGTTTCCTGATTGGTCTGTGAGCTACTTCCTGTTTGTGTCAGCAGACCTCGTAGGAGAGTCTGATTGGTCTGCAGTGAAAGACCCAGGAGGAAGCGGAGGAACAAGTCCAGGTGTCCATTTGGACTCTGTAAGGCCTTGTTCACAGCACTCTGGTGGAGAGATTGAAGTTTTAGTTTGTTAAATAATTTAGATTTCTTGGAGGTTGTTTGTTGTTGTTCCAGCAGATTGAGTCCAGAGTTGATGAAGGTCAGATGGACATGAAGAGCACCCAGAAACTCCTGAACACTCAGATGGATGAAGCAGAACACCTTGTCCTGGTACAGTCCTCTCTCCTCTTTAAAGATCTGTGTGAACACTCCTGAGTACACTGAGGCTGCTCTGATATCGATGCCACACTCTGTCAGGTCTGATTCATAGAAGATCAGGTTTCCTTTCTGCAGCTGATCAAAAGCCAGTTTTCCCAGAGATTTAATCATCTTCCTGTTCTTTTTATTCCAGTGTGGATCTGTCTCAGCTCCTCCATCATACTTGACCTTCTTCACTTTGGCCTGAACCACCAGGAAGTGGATGTACATCTCAGTCAGGGTCTTGGGCAGCTGTCCTCCCTCTCTGGTTTCCAGCACATCCTCCAGAACTGTAGCAGTGATCCAGCAGAAGACTGGGATGTGACACATGATGTGGAGGCTTCGAGCTTTCTTGATGTGGGAGATGATCCTGCTTCCCTGATCCTCATCACTGAATCTCTTCCTGAAGTACTCCTCCTTCTGTGGGTCAGTGAACCCTCTGACCTCTGTCACCATGCCAACACAGTCAGGAGGGATCTGATTGGCTGCTGCAGGTCGTGTGGTTATCCAGAGGCAAGCAGAGGGAAGCAGTTTCCCCCTGATGAGGTTTATCAGCAGCACATCCACTGAGGTGGACTTTCTAGGGTCAGTTAGGATTGTAGTTTTGTGGAAGTCCAGAGGAGGTCGACACTCATCCAGACCATCAAAGATGAACACAACCTGGAAGTCTTCAAAGCTGCAGATTCCTGCTTCTTTGGTTTCAGTAAAGAAGTGATGAACAAGTCCCACCAAGCTGAACTTTTCCTCTTTCAGCACATTCAGCTCTCTGAAAGTGAATGGAAATATGAACTGGATGTCCTGGTTGGCTTTGTCTTCAGCCCAGTCCAGGCTGTATTTCTGTGTTAAGACTGTTTTCCCAATGCCAGCCACTCCCTTTGTCAGCACTGTTCTGATTGGTTCGTCTCTTCCAGGTGAGGCTTTAAAGATGTCTTCTTGTCTGATGGTTGTTTCTGGTCTGTCTGGTTTCCTGGATGCTGTTTCAATCTGTCTGACCTCATGTTCATCATTGACCTCTGCAGTCCCTCCCTCTGTGATGTAGAGCTCTGTGTAGATCTGATTCAGGAGGGTTGGGTTTCCTGCTTTAGCGATGCCCTCAAACACACACTGGAACTTCTTCTTCAGGGTGGATTTAAGTTTACGATGACAAACTGCGGCTGGAAGTTCTGAATAATAATAATAAAAATACAACTTTAACAATCATATTTTACAAAATGCTGATGACAATTTCTGACCCACTGAGAAATGACTGAACACACTGGTGTCACAAGTCTCTCATTTATCCAGCAGCTTAAATCTTTAGATAAATCCTCTTACGTCTCTGCAGACGGTCAGCCAGCTCCTCCTGCTTCATTCTCCTCAGGAAGTCCACTGTGATCTTCACAAATGCGTCTCTGCTGTTTCTCCTCTGCTCATCATCCTCCCTCTGAAACTCCAAGCACTGGGGCTTATTTGGATTCAGAGCCTTCTGGATCTTCTTCAGCTCGTTCTTCACAAAAGTGATGATGTTGTCCTCCAGCAGCTGGAACAGAATACTTTATGAATGACCCACCACTCTGAACTTTAGTCCACACAACATCCACTTCTTTACCATCAAGGGGCATATCATCCACGAACTCTTTACCAATTATAGGTTTGACTTTATCTGATTAACTGAGACTTTGTCCACAACTCCATGATCCCAAAACGTTGATGCTGTTCATATGAATGCAGCGATTTCAGTGGGAGAAACATTTCACTGGTGTTCAGAGCTGAACTACCAACAGGTTGATGATCAAAGCCAGAAACTTGGAGATGTTTCAGGTGACTGAGTTGATCGTACAGACAACTGGTCTTAAAGGTTCACTCTGTTTACGCATACAGATCAGTATTTAAGGTTTGACTCTCATCATCCACTGGAGCACAAACTGGGCGTCATCAGGACACAACAACACAGAACAAACACCATCCCCACAGACACAGCAGCCAGCGAAGCAGAAGAACTTCACATCAAGAAGGTCCTGAGTAAATGTGAACGCTGGTTTGAGGGCGGAGTCAAGGAGGCCATTTATGTGAAAAGGAAAGACCATCTCTGAATGGAGGAGGGGCCTAAGGGTACAACTGTCACCATCTTACATGCTGTGATTGCAGCCATTCCCCAGCTCTCTGTGAACTGGACTCATGACCATTGATCAACAACCATTGATCAATGGTCATGACAATATGCGTACCAATGATCAATGAACTGACCTCCCAGCCCATTGTTCCTTCAGTGGGCTGGTTTCAGTCATACAAATGTCCTGTTTATGAGATTGAAACCTGCAGTCAGCTGAGACTGAAGAAGTCACCTGATGATGATGAAACGTTTGTCCCTCTGAAAACATCCAGATGAACAGAATCAAGCTTTTTGGGATTTACGTACCTGGATGATTGAGCATCAAGACACAACTCTGTGACTTTTCTCAGATGAATCAATCCTCTCCTCCAGCTTTGTTTACATCTACCAGCCCTGTGGCGCTGCCCAGGGACAATAATCTATGTGAGAGGTGGAAAGTCATACAGGTGTCTGCTCCTGCCTTCAGTTATTTTATCTACTGTGTGTCAACTGGCTGAACCTCCTCCAACTGTCTACTGTCTCCCTAAACTCAACAATGACTTAGTGATCTATCCATTCTCTGACCAAAGACATCCTGCTGCAGGAGGTTAACATAGCAGCCAATGATGATCCCACTCACTGTGAACAACACATTTGGACCTGATTTGCTGCTCTGGTTTACACGTGAACTTCCACTGCTGCTGTCACCAACTTGAGAGGCTCTACAGAAAAACTGGACTTGTCCATAAAAATCATAAACTACATTACAAGGACAGCATTGCTCAATCAACTCTAATTACTACTGACATGTTATCTCTTCTAACTAAGGTACAGACACTCAAACTTGCTGCTTTCAGTGAGAAGTCAAATGTCTGAATATGAGCTGGAAGCTGCTGAGAGTCCTCCTCCTTCCCGTGGGGTTTACTTTCTCTACTACTTTCACTATAAACACGCCCCTTTCATGCACCTGCAGAGGGCCACCAGCAGATGGAGCTGTCTTAAACAAATCCACTTGGATAGTTAGCTGTAGATGATTTTCTCAGTATGATTGTAGGATTTTGAGTTATTCTTTAGATTTATTTAAACTCTTATATTGTGCACAAGTGTTGAGCGACCCATAATTTCTCTGTACTTTTCATAAGAGCAGCCAGACTTTCAGCTAGTTTTTCTTTTTTAAGAGATCAAAGATATTGAAGAAACAGTTATTCAGCTTCATTCCCACTGATCTCGACTACAAACTGTTTCACTTTGGTTTCTGTTTAAAGCCTCGATGTTTAAAACGTTTCCCTGTGATCACATTTGCACCGTCTGATTTCAAAGTTTGTTTTCTTTTGGTCGTTTAGTCCACAGAGTCCTTGGTGTTCTGAAAGGGACCTATAAATAAATGCATCATTATTAATATTAATAATAAAGTAGTTGTTGTACATGTACAGACCATAAATATGGAGTCCAGCTGTGTTTGATGCTGCTGGGCAGACTGACCACTGGGAACCTCTGAGCTCTGCTGCTCCACTCTGTGGAGGAACCATGAAGGATTAGATCAACACAGGATAAAGATCCAGGAGTTTCTGCTCAAATAACTTCATCTGAATCAAGTCTGTCAAGTTTTAAACTCTCAGATTGTGAACATATCAGTAATTTTCAGTCTGTTTTCATGGACGTCCTTTCAGTGGTGATGTCAGGGATGATTTTGAAGAAGCTCATCAAACTGAACCATCAGCAGATCACTGCTCCAAAACCAGAACATGATCCGAGTCTCCCTCCACCACCAGAACACCAGCTTTACTAACGTGGTAGATCAGTGTAGTACAGATCAATAACTGATGAGTCATTTGATCAAAATCACTGAGTGCTTCACGTCTGACCCTCTGATGCTTCTGTAGACATTTTGCATATTTAATGAATGTCTGACAGTTTTACATTCATTCTATGAACACAGTGGAAATGTTGTGTTATAGTCTCCATGTTGTTTCCAGCATCATAAATTCTTAAGTTCAGAAAATTAGATTCTTTCTTCACAGCTGAAAAACAACAACATTTATTCTCTATTGAAATCTGCATCGTCCACTCCAAAGGTCACAATCTGAAGGTAACATCTGGTTTTGTTCCCTGTGGTTAACTCTGAGCATCAGTATGGTGGGATTTATCCACTACATCCACACCACTGTGGTTCAGTGTTGTCCTGATGGAGTAACAGCAGCCAGTATGATCCAGGCTTTAGCTGCTGGGTCTCTGTGTGACCTCTCAGACTGTTTAACAGATCAGACACAAAGAGAATCAGAGCAGCTCTGTTCTTTAAAGACAAACATGAACCCACTCAGGTCACACTTTCCCCACAGATATGAGCATCACTGTCCTCAAACAGCAAATGACCAAGTCGAACATTTGGATCTTTTCTCTTTCATTGTTTTCTTTTTAATGAATCTTTGTAACAATCTGAGGATGTTTCAGGTCATATTTATCCAGGAAACACAAACATGTAAAGGAGTCATCACAGCTCTCTGACCTCGTTGCTCCAGGTTCACCACTGAAGCCTGGAACGTCGCCTTTGGACCAGTCACTCCTCACAGACGGACAGCTGGACCCTGCAGACTGTGACCTCTGACCTCTGCAGACACAAACATGATTGAAGCAGCTGTGATCACACAGACTGCAGATAATGCAGCTGTGTCCTGTCAGTAACATCCTCTTAGATTAGAGTTCAGCTTTTTACAGGAAAACTGGACAAAACTGATTTTTGTTACAAACTCATTTTCATTTCCTCTCAGCTCACAAACACAGTCAGACAATCAACCAGAGTCAACACTGATTATAATGTCAGTGCAGAATTATTTCTGTTACTCAGTGAGTTCAGCTCTCTGACCTCGTTGCTCCAGGTTCACCACTGAAGTGTGGATTTAGAGGTTTGGACCGGTCACTCCTCACAGACGGACAGCTGGACCCTGCAGACTCTGCTCTGTCCTCCTCTTCCTCCATCATCATCTTCAGTCAGTCTGAGAGGTAAACCACAAACACTCAGTGAGTTCACATTAACAGGAGTCACTGAGTTACAGTCGCTGACCTCTGACCTGTCATGTGACCATGAAACCAGGTCAATATGTCTGTAGGTTCAGTCATCCAGGTCATGTGATCTAAGGAGCTTGGAGAGAAAAGAGACGTCTTTAAGTTTCTGGAAGACGTTTCATCTGAGAAGCTTCTTCAGCTCTAAAACCAAACGGTGGAGAGTCCCAGATATTTAAACCTGAGAGGGAAAGAAAGCATGTCGCTGACCCACCACTGATGTTATTTCAAGGAGGAAACTGAGAGCCTTTGCACCAGGAGCACAAACATCAGCTCCAGCAATGATCCACTGATGTGTTTTTATTCCATGTATGAATGTTGTTATTGACAGAGATGACGTTTGTGTGTCAGTGATGCAGTGACTGTTGTTGTTACCTGTACAGGCTGGTTAGACTCTATGAAACAGATCATACAGATCTCTGCATGTTAGAAGAGACTATTAAAGGTCATGAATGAGACAAAGGCAGGGAGGCGTCCTTTACAGCTAAACAGCAGAGTGAGAGAACAGCCAGCACCTCTACATTTATCACATTATACAGCACATGTATGATACTGACAGGGATGAGAAGAATTTAGTGATTCTGATCCCATCATTGATATTACTTATTGATTCTCAGTAGCTCTGCTCTGACAGTCACCACCATCACTGAGCAGCATATCAAAGACATTTGTGCACATTAACTGCATGTTGTGGCTCAAATGTTTGTGCATGTTGGAGGCATTTCCTCTTTGTTGTGATCAGTGTTGGTCATTACTCAAAACAGTCATTATTACACATATTACACAGAACACTTTGATTAAAAGTAATGGAGTACGTTACTTCATTACTCCTCATAACATTACTTTGATGTTACTGTGTAAAATGAACAAATGAGCATGTAACAACATAAAGCTGAGGTACAGCCCCACACACCAACACAGATCCTGATGAGGTCACGTGATGTTTCTCTGAGTGTTTATGAACACAAATCAAAGATGAAACAGCACAAAGACACTTCAAAGTGATTCTACTGTAGAAACATGAACAGGTAGAAACCTGCAGCCTGACTGCTCATCACTTTGTTACCTGTTCAAGTTCAGCAGCAGCAGCTCACTTTATCACGGTGCTGGTCTGGGGTCAGTGTTTACTCAGCTTTAACCTCACTCTGGGTTCTTGGTTAGCTTAGCGTTAGCTTAGCGTTAGCTTAGCGTTAGCTTAGCGTTAGCTTAGCATTAACATGCTGTCAGGTGTCTCGTGTGTAAATATTAATCACAGTGAGAGTAAAGGAGGTAAAGGGCTGTGACGTCATCACGTACGCTGCGTCCTCTGTGGGCTCTGAGTGAACTCAAAGTACAAACTACAAGTACACAAACACGAACGTAGCTCAGAGTGGCGGACACACTCGGCCTCGTTGGTCCAGCTGTGAGTCCGTTACCGTGAACTATGGAGCGGCAGATTTGTGCTGAACTAAGCTGCACACAGCTAGTGATGGGCAGATGAAGCCCCATGAAGCACTGGAGCTTTTCATCCAATTGGTTCACCCCAACGCGAAGCTTCATGAAGCTTCATTTGCTCTAGCAGGACACCTACTGGACGTAAAAATAATAGCTGGCATGAATTTGAAGAGTGTGGCATTTTGCACACAGCCTGTAAATGTCAACAACAAAAGGAGTGTGTAAAACATGTATATTGTAGTGATGGCAGTATACTGTGTATATTTATGCTGGCAGTATGGAAAATGATTATTTGCGGCAAAGTTCGAACCGCTTCATGAACCAGTCACGTGGTACAGCCGGGCAGCGAGGCTTCGGACGTCATCATTTTCAGCTCCTCCCATAAATGAAGCAAGCCTCGATACGCGCTTCGCGGAAACGCCCCCTCCATTACTCGACACACGCTCCGAAGCCTCGATACAGAACGTCCCATCACTACACACAGCTGATGTTAGCCAGGAAACATTACACACTGACTTTAATGGAGAGACCGGAAATACAAACACACACAGTTTGTTGTGTGAAGAAATCAAACACGAGCTGAACAAACAGTAAAGTTCCTAAAGACAAACTGTTAAAGGAGGAAACAAAGCAAACTTACAGTTTCTTCACACCAACAACAAGCTCCACTCCACACCTGGACACTAAACACGGACACACAGGTGAGCTGCTTCCTGGAAGGAGGCGGGGCTCCACCTGAAACTCAGCACAGGTGGGAGGGGCTCAGCTCTGTGTGTGCTGATGTGTTAACTTTAAAAATATGCCGTCTGACTGCTCAGACTGAGTCAGAGTAAAGTTCACATGCTGACGTGTGGAGACATGAAACCTTGTTGTAGCTGCAGGTGTGAACACACTGATCCCAGATCAGCTCTGCTGTATTTGTAACATGAACATTTCTGCTGCAAAGCTTCAAATGTTCAGCATGTTTCTCTGTTTCCAGTCTATAGATCCAGTCACACTTTCTACCTTCACCTGTGCAGTAAAGACTGAGAGCAGAGCTGAAACCAAGCGTCCAATCAGTGAGCAGCATCAACACCTGAGCTTCATTCAGACTCTGTTATTGAAGATGTTGTTGGTACAAAGTTCATCTGCTGCTCACATGAATCCATGAAAGATTTATTTCACTGAATGTTTCTTCAAAGCTCATTTCAACCTGTTGAAGTCATGAATGAAAGTGCAGACTGAGAGTGGATCACATGATGTTTGAGGTGTGTCATGTGACATGTTCAGTATTGTCACACATGTCTAGATTGTCCCTGATATCATAACTGCTCAAACACTGATGATGATATTTGAAGAATTATTCCTGATGGCAGCAAAGTTTGAATGGAGCTCTCTGTCTGTGCTGATTTGTCGCCCTCTGGAGGTCAAAGCACAAACTGCATGATGTCACTGTAACCACCACAGTGACAGGAAGTGTTTTTATGACTGAAACACTGAAATGATGCTAACGGCTGTCGTTAGGCTCACTGACAGCAGTGCTGATGTGTTCATGTCAAACACTGGCTCAGGTCAGACTCCTTCATCCTTCTCCAGCGTGAGGCCGCCCTCAGACCCACAGGAGCTCTGACCTTTGACCTCCTGACCCTAACCATTTTAGTCTTGTTGCATCTTTAAATGCAAATCCATCCAAACTGTAGCCGAGCAAAAGAAGCTGGAAGCTGCTGCTTTCCTGCTTTCACTACCATCCATGTCAAAGTGCTGAACTCATCTGATCACTTTAATGCAGTAAAGCAGGAGCTGTAAGTCTGACATTTATTTACTGTCATCACAAACACACACAGCTGGATTAGCATTCAGACAAAGGGCTGAAAAAAAATCAGCATTTGATTATTATTATTATATATCCTGTTTATGTGGATGCACTTTTCTATCTGTCAGTGCTGAAAGCAGACGTCACTGATCACATGACTCTGAGGGATGTTTCCAGCACTTTGCTGAATCTGAGCCATGAAGATTTAAGGCAGCTCTGAAGGCAAAGCAGGTCTGAGCCTGTGTTAGCAAGCTGTACCTAATAAAGTGGCAGCAAGGACTCAGTCAGTAATGATCAGAGCCAGCAGGGGGCAGCACAGAGAGGCGCTGTCAGAGAAGCAGGCTGACATCAGACTGGTCATATTCCATCATCTATACCTGAAATAATCATCAAACACACACAGAGCAGAAACATGTGGAAACATCTGGAGCTCAGTCTCAGTTTGATCCCTCAGAGGTTTACCTCAGTCCTGCTCCTCTACTTCCTGTTTACAGCGCACACATCATGCTGTGTACTGAGAGTCATGTGGTCAAAGTGAGGCCCTGGTACTCTGACAGAGAGCGAGCACAGTTATCCTAATGTGTGACATCACTTCTAACCACAGAGCATTCAGCTTTCACAGCAGCCAACATCCTGTCACACTGAGCATGTGCAAACACAGCAGCCAACATCCTGTCACACTGAGCATGTGCAAACACAGCAGCCAACAACCTGTCACACTGAGCATGTGCAAACACAGCAGCCAACATCCTGTCACACTGAGCATGTGCAAACACAGCAGCCAACATCCTGTCACACTGAGCATGTGCAAACACAGCAGCCAACATCCTGTCACACTGAGCATGTGCAAACACAGCAGCCAACATCCTGTCACACTGAGCATGTGCAAACACAGCAGCCACTATCCTGACACACTGAGCATGTGCAAACAGAGCAGCCAACATCCTGTCACACTGAGCATGTGCAAACACAGCAGCCACTATCCTGTCACACTGAGCATGTGCAAACAGAGCAGCCACAATCCTTTTTTTTTTTTTTTTTTTTTTTTTTTCCATACTTTAATTAAATTTATGCACATATTACAATCTCTCGTTGGGAGACAACATTAGTGCAACAACATCTTGAAAAGGTTGAATAAGAAACCAAACGAAATAGGAGAAAACTAAAAGCAAGAACAAAAAAAAAACAAAAAACAAAAAAAACACATATATATATATATATATATATACATAAATATATATATGAAGGCCATTCTTATGACATATAACAGTTTCCTTTCTGTGAACACTTTAACATACATGTGGCTTACTTAGTACACCAAAAACACAATCATTAAAAGGATAGAGATTGAGTCCCATTGTCGTATATCAAAGCAGCCTCTTTACATGAATCCCTCAGTAATTCTAAAGATGACAAAAAAGATTTTAATTCAATTTTCAATACAGTTAGGGAAGGTCTTTTACTTTGCCATTTACATTTGTATATGTGGTATTTGCCCATAATTATCACCACCTTGTGTAGCATGGACAGTTCCTTAGATGGATCACCATTATTATATAAAACTTGTGTTAGAGTCAGTGGGGTCATCCCATCTATTCTTATACTCAACCAGTCTACTAAATCTTGCCAAAAGTCAGTCGTTACTGAGCAGGAAAAAAACAAATGATCAATACTTTCCACATTTTGTGAACAAAATCCACATGGCTCTACCTCAAACCCAAACCTTTTTTTAAGCATTTCAGCTGCTGGGTAATATCCATTAATTATTTTAAATTGCATTTCTTTGACTTTGGGGGGGATAGGCCATTTTAAAAAGTGCGTATATTTGTTCGTTATTTTAACATTACTCCCTTTTAGTTTTGTGTTACTGTTAAAGTCGTGAAATAATTTGTTTTTAAATATCTTGTTCATGGTTTTATTATTACAGTTTTTATCCATCAAAGGAATCTGGTTTAGATGTAAAGAAGGTAGACTAATTTGTGCCTTAGAGTAATACAAATAACCTTGAATCAAACTCAACAGAGGTAAGGGGATTGCCTTACAAACCTTGTCATATTCTCTAAGGGAACACTGAATGTTAAACTTAGCATTAAAAACACCCACTGAGAGAAACTGACCCCTTTCATCAAGTAAGTCTGTTATAAAGATTATGTTTTTTTCAAACCACTCTTTAATAAACAATGACTTCTTATTAATTGTAATTGTTCTGTTATTCCACAAGGTGGAGCAATGTGGTGAAAAGTTATGGGCAAACACCATCTTCCAATAAGACAAGACCTGCTTATGATATTCTGACAGTTTCACAGGCAACTTCAATATATCAAAATCACATTTCAGGAGAAAATCCAACCCTCCCACCTTTTTGAAAATATTTTTTGGGATATGGAACCATATGGAGTCAGGTTTCAAGAGGAAGGCTTTTATCCAGTTTATTTTAAATACTCCAACCATTGATTGAAAATCAATTGACTTTATACCACCTTTAGCGTAATCTTTGACAAGTTGTGATTTTTTAATGTAATGTGTTTTATTGCGCCAAATGAATTGATAGATTATAGAGTTAATCTTTTTAATGCTTTTCGGGGTAATGTATAGTGAATATGCTGGATAAACCATCTTTGAGACGCCCTCTGATTTGGATAATAGATTGCGTCCAAAAATTGTAATATCTCTCGTCAACCAATGATTTAGTGTTTTGGACATGCCATCAATTTTGTCTTTTAGGTTTTTTGATTCTCTAGTGTTGATGTCTTTGTCTAAATAGATGCCTAGATACTTAACTTCATTTTTCACTGGAATCGTCCTCATGCTATTTTCCAAACAATCATAAAGTGGCAAAAGTTCACACTTCTTTAGGTTCAGACACAAGCCTGAAGCTTTAGAAAAAATTGAAATGACATTCAATGCTTTCTCGAGTATTGATTTATCCTTTAAAAATATTACTGTGTCATCTGCAAACTGACTTATTTTCAGTTCAATATCAAAAATGTTTATTCCTTCGATGTCTGAATGGTTCACAATGAGGTAAGCCATTAATTGAGTGCAAAGAATAAATAATTTTGGAGAAATTGGGCAACCCTGTCGAATTCCACAGAATATGTCTATCCTAGATGTTATGCCTGGATTGAGTGAAACATAACTATAAATTTGCTTGTAGAACAGTTTGATCACTTTGCAAAATTTGTTTCCAAATCCAAAAAGTTCTAAAGATCTAAATAAAAAATTATGGTCTATTGAATCAAATGCTTTAAAAAAGTCAATAAATAGTATTAAACTTTCTGAATTAATAAAGGATCGATAGTCAATCATATCTAATATTAATCTTATGTTATTATGAATCTGCCTTCCTTTAATAAACGCTGATTGGCACTCATCAATCAATTTGGTTAGGACGCTTTTAAGCCTATTTGCATATACTAAGGCTAATAATTTGTAGTCGTTACATAAAAGTGTTATGGGTCTCCAATTGTCTAGCATTTGTAAATCTTTGTTTGGTTTGGGTAATAAGGTTATTAATCCTGTTTTCATTGTTGGGGATAGTTCTTCATTTTTTAAACAATCCAAAAAGCCATTAAATAACAAATCTTTAATGTCTTGCCAAAAGGTTTTATAAAATTCAATCGTTAGACCATCAATTCCAGGCGATTTTCCATTTTTCATTTGTTTTAGAGCTGTATCTAATTCGGATATATTCAAATCTTCTTCTAACCATGTTTTATCATCCTCTTCCAATTTTCTTACCTGGTCTTTAATCATATCAAAAAAGATATCTGCATTTTCTTTTTCAGTTCTTGATTTATACAGATTACTATAGAACATGTTAATTTCCTCACTTATTTTGTTTGGTTCCTCAATTATAGTGCCATCCTTACTCAATTTAGTTATTTTTTTCTTTGTTTGTCTACGCTTCTCTAGACTATAGAAATAAGATGAATTTTTTTCTCCATGCTCAATCCACTTGGCTCTAGACCTTACATATGCTCCTTTAGCTTTAATCAAGTACACCTCATCTAGCTTATTTTGTAAAGATTGTAAGCGTTCTGACTCTTCCGCAGTCATACAGGGTTTACCACATAATAAATGAATTTGTTCAATTAGATTTTTCTGTTCACATACGCGTAGGGCAGACACTTTCTTTCCCGTTTCTATAGCTAATTGTTTCACACTATATTTAAACCATTCCCATTTACTGACATTAGTCATGCTCATATTGTTAATTTCTGATTTAAGTTCTTTAACTTGTTTACAGAAGTCTTCGTTTTGTAATAAACTATTGTTAAATTTCCATATGTTGTCAGATCTTTGTTGTTTACGTAGAGATAATAAGAGACTTATCAGACAATGATCAGTAAGTGGGGTTGACTGGGTCTCACATTTCGTAACATATGATGATACTGTTTGGGAGACAAGCCAATAATCTAATCTTGAACATACGTTTTTATTTGATGGACTAAACCAAGTATATTTCTTCGTATTTGGGTTTGTCATCCTCCAATAATCGATCATATTGGTTGTCGTACAAAAGTCACAAATAATGCTATCGTGTTCTGGTTGATTTCCTCTTTGTGGTTGTCTGTCAAGCCATGAGTTAGGAGCCAGGTTAAAATCGCCTCCAGTTATCACCTGGGTAGAACCATATGTAGTACTCCAATTTGCAATTAATTTACTTAAGTTAGACATCATATTTCTATTTAGTGACCTGTTATTGTATCCATACACGTTAATAAGAATAATTTTCTGTTCACAGACTTCTACCAACACCATGATCCAATGCCCCATTCCGTCGCTTTTATGATCAATAACTCTCCCTGCAAATTTGTTGAATAAGATCATAACTCCTGCTGAGTGAGTAGTACCATGTGAATAAAGAATACTATCTCCCCATTGATGTTTCCAAAATGTTTCCTCTTCCTTACCAGAATGTGTTTCTTGTAAAAACAAAATGTTTGCCTTAATTTCCTTGCAGAATAAAAACATGGCCTTACGTTTGACATTGTTTTTTAAGCCTCGAACATTTAAGGAACTTAATAGAACAGCCATCTATAAGATAAAGAAAAAACAAAAACGCAAGAACAAAATACAAAACAAGAACAGTAACGGCTTCCTTGGCACTTACTAGAAGAAAAAAAAGTGCTTGAAGCAGGAATAAGCCTAGTGTCCTACCTATGTAATCATAACAGTACTCCGACCCTATCACAGTACTACCCCTTTATATATGCGGCAATTTTAGCTCTGTACAGCTCACATTTAACTACGACTTTGCTTTTTGACCCTCTCCTATTTTTTATTTGTGTATTTTTAACAGATATGTATATATAAACATATATATACACACATACATACCCACATTTTTTGGTTAACTTGTAGTGACTTCTTCAAGTGCATCTCACAGATCGATCCTTTTACCGTCTATTATTGCATAACCCTCCTTTAGGAATGCTCTTTTGCCGTTGTTTCGAGCTTCCTGCACCTTGGGCCACAGCTTGATCCGAGCTTCACGGTCTTCTTTGGAGAAGTCCTCTTTAAATTTTATGTTCAGTTCTTTGCAGACCCTGGCCTCTTTGGATTTCCTCCATACTTCATCCCTTGCCGTCCTCATGCTGAACTGTATGATGATTGGTCTTGGCACCTTGTTGCTCACTGCATTGTCTTTCTTCCCCAGTCGGTGTACTGTATCAACCATGAGCTGCAGTTTTTCCACTGATACAGGAACCACTCTTGTTAGAATGCCGATCACTGTTTCACGTGTATTCTCGTTGTCCTTCTCTGTCAGACCCAAAATTCTGAGGTCCCATCTTCTGCGGTAACGTGCACTCTCCCGACGGCTCTCCTTTAATTCTTTGTTTTCCTTCATCAGCGACTCCACCTTCGTCGTCAGCTTGTCAATTTCCTCTCTGTTTTTTTGGGTCGCCTGTGTATTTACTTCAATGCGTTGTTCGAAGGCTTCCAACTTCTTTTCAAGCGAATCAAACCTTTCCTCGCATCTCTTTGTGAAGCCAAGTAAAACTTCATATACATTCTCGATGCTCACCTGCTTCTCAGTAGTTTTGCTTTTCATTTTTTTGGGATTGGGACTTGGTAACGGAGTGTGGTCACCTATGGGTCTTCCGATCTCTTTCTGAAGTTCCATCTCTTCTATATCTTCATCCTCACATGCTTCTTGCATAGCAGCAAGGTTGTAATCGTGGTCGGAAAGGCTACCTGCTAGCTTGGGGTTAGCCATTTTTATCGCTCTAAGTTTATCTTTGTGTCTGCCTGAAGGTCTGTCAAAGTAACTTCCAGGGGGTTTCGCTTGTGTTCTACTTCCTTTTGGAGTAACAGTTTGTCAGTAAAGTATTTTCTTAATCAGACCCACAGATTGTACAACCGCTTATTCCGCCATCTTTCTCCTTCCCGCGAGCAGCCACAATCCTGTCACACTGAGCATGTGCAAACAGAGCAGCCACCATCCTGTCACACTGAGCATGTGGAAACAGAGCAGCCACCATCCTGTCACACTGAGCATGTGCAAACAGAGCAGCCAACATCCTGTCACACTGAGCATGTGCAAACAGAGCAGCCAACATCCTGTCACACTGAGCATGTGCAAACAGAGCAGCCAACATCCTGTCACACTGAGCATGTGCAAACACAGCAGCCAACATCCTGTCACACTGAGCATGTGCAAACACAGCAGCCACCATCCTGTCACACTGAGCATGTGCAAACACAGCAGCCAACATCCTGTCACACTGAGCATGTGCAAACAGAGCAGCCAACATCCTGTCAAACTGAGCATGTGCAAGCACAGCAGCCACCATCCTGTCACACTGAGCATGTGCAAACACAGCAGCCACCATCCTGTCACACTGAGCATGTGCAAACACAGCAGCCACCATCCTGTCACACTGAGCATGTGCAAATAGAGCAGCCAACATCCTGTCACACTGAGCATGTGCAAATAGAGCAGCCAACATCCTGTCACACTGAGCATGTGCAAACACAGCAGCCAACATCCTGTCAAACTGAGCATGTGCAAATAGAGCAGCCAACATCCTGTCACACTGAGCATGTGCAAACACAGCAGCCAACATCCTGTCAAACTGAGCATGTGCAAATAGAGCAGCCAACATCCTGTCAAACTGAGCATGTGCAAATAGAGCAGCCAACATCCTGTCACACTGAGCATGTGCAAACACAGCAGCCACCATCCTGTCACACTGAGCATGTGCAAACACAGCAGCCACCATCCTGTCACACTGAGCATGTGCAAACACAGCAGCCAACATCCTGTCACACTGAGCATGTGCAAACACAGCAGCCAACATCCTGTTACACTGAGCATGTGCAAACAGAGCAGCCAACATCCTGTCACACTGAGCATGTGCAAACACAGCAGCCAACATCCTGTCACACTGAGCATGTGCAAACAGAGCAGCCAACATCCTGTCACACTGAGCATGTGCAAATAGAGCAGCCAACATCCTGTCACACTGAGCATGTGCAAACACAGCAGCCAACATCCTGTCACACTGAGCATGTGCAAATAGAGCAGCCAACATCCTGTCACACTGAGCATGTGCAAATAGAGCAGCCAACATCCTGTCACACTGAGCATGTGCAAATAGAGCAGCCAACATCCTTTAATGATAGAACAAAATTCAGACATCAAAGTTTCTCACGTTACAGAATCAGATGAACAGACATGAAGGGATATTTGTGGTTTTATGCACAGAGTCAGAATCAGACTCAGAGGTGTTCCTCGTGATGTTTGGTGATGGAAACAGTCTCATCGACGTTTCCATCACCAAACTAGAGAAACTAGTAGCTGCATGCAGCAGAGTTTAGCACAGCTGATCTCTGTGACACATCAACAGGAACAACATGTTGTTAAACAGGACTGTATAAAGACTCAGAGTCTGACTCACACCTGAACAATGAGGCTGTGCAGCATCGTCCTGTCACACCTGCTAAACCACTCGTATCAGTTTGAGCCCGAACAGTAACACGGTCACATGACCGACGAGGCCAACGCGCCCAGACGAACGTCTTCCTCGTGGAACTAACTTGTTCCTGTTATCAGATTTGTGAGCAGCAGCTGAAACTGCCACACGAATAAATGTTCTTCAAACTGTTTGATTCCAGCCAATCAATAATCTATAATCATGAGGATTCAAACACAAGAGCGGAACGTGTGGTTACATTGTAACCTTGGTTCTCTGAGTGAGAGACTCTCTCCCCTCTGTCACATATGGAACAGAGGGGAGAGAGAGTGTCGGTGTGATGGAGAACATCAGGTCCAAACATCACAGAAACAAACAAACTGTTAAAGGAGGAAACAAAGCAAACTTACAGTTTCTTCACACAGAGACACCAACAACAAGCTCCACTGTCCCACTCTGATCCTGTCTCCTCCTCTTTTATTCTTGCTCTGAGCTCTTTTTGGGTGTGTGTTTCTGTCTCCACCCACAGGAATGCATTGATACACTGTTGATAACGACTCGAGAGCAGACGTGTTACAGAAAACAGAAAAATAACCTAAACACCTAAATAACGTAAAATAAACAGAATATTTATTAATATGTTTAATTTCTCTTTAAAAGCTTTTCTTCTCCTCAAATCCTTTGTTTAAGTTCAATCTAAGGAAAGAAAAGCGTCTTCTTTAAGTTTCTCAAAGAAGTCCACGATCTGCAGGCTCATGGAAATTCATTTTCTTGTTCTTTGAGCAGAAACACCAGAGTGTAGAGCAGGAAAACGATCCCAGCAGGACGTCTCTGTTGGGGAAATATCCCAGTTATTCCCCTGAGCCTGGTTAGTGAACTGAGTCAGAGCTGTTCATCGATCCTACAGGTGCTAACATACAAACACGATCAGCAGCTTCTCTCATATGGAGAACACACTTCAACATCTGCAGCAAATCCTGTGTTTTATGTTGATGTGACCAACATCTTGTGTTGAGTCTTTGAAGATGAGGAGCCAAACACAGACAGTGGATCCAGAAGGACTGTTTATTCAGGGCTTTAATACGACTGAACTGATGCTTCACATCCTGTTTAGAGACGATCGACCAACACAGGCTCAGTCCTCACTCATCACACGGACTTCAGTCACACTGGGATCAACAGAGGAGACTGTTCACCATCACAGTTCAGCAACAATAATCAGAGCTTTTCTCTCTTGGTGAGGATCACATGTTCTGACACACAAAATATCTTCTGCTTTAACTCGTCTCTCTTTTTTAGTTTGGTTGTCGTGTTTTTTACTCTTTGTTCCTGTCAGTGTCAAATATGAGAGCAAACTGTTTTATGCAGGAGCCAAACCAACACCAAGCTGACCAAGAGAACCTATAACACCACCAGAATTTATTATCCAGACTTTACTGACAGATTTATGTGCAAGTAAAGCTGTTTTTTAAATTATGTTCACTGCTTTCAGCCAAGGAAGCATTCGTTCTTAAAAGTTCACGAAACGAGTAAATCCAGTTCAGCAGAGTTCCAGTTTGTAGCACAGCTGATCTCAGCTGATCAACAGTAACAACAGTAGGGGTGGGCCATAGAAACGATATACGATAGAAACAATATAAATTTGGCCAACGATAGAGATTGTGACTATACCGCATGTTGATGATGTCATCAAGCTGCGCCTGTTTTGGTCGAAAGCATCGCAGCAGCTACAACAATTATCATCTGCAATTATGGCGGGCGACAGTCATAACAAAGAGATGAAGCACTATTGAAATATGGCGAAAGCCAAAAAGTTAGCATTCATCCTCCAGCTTCACTGTGCTAATGTTATGCTAACATAGCTGTGTCGCTAGCAGTCATGTAGCACAACATTATATACCAGGTAGTCCAACTTCAGTAACCCTGCAAACGTCACTGCTGTTTAGTCTTCATTTATGTTGGAAGTGATAGCAGAGCTGTACGTTTGAATTAGTTTCAAAAATCTCTCAGTCAGAATATGCTATGAAATGTTTAGGTGGAAGCTACCGAGCTAACTTCCTGTTAACTTCTAACTCCGTTAAATTTAATAAATTCTGTTTTCATGGATGCCTGGATGTAGGGCTGCTCGATTATGGCAAAAATGATAATCACGGTTATTTTCATTGAAATTGAGATCTCGATTATTTGACAATATTTATTTAACAATAACAATGTGTTGAATAATGACTTTAAAGGTTGTCAAAAAATAATATTAAATAGTGTGCAAATACTGATAACAGTGCAAATGTTTGCAATATAAAAAATAAATGAAAAATGTAAACATCTATGTTTAGTGAACTTTGCAGTGTTGCTCTGTGGTGCAGCTATGACACCGTAGCAAAGTTTACACACAGTCTACTTGATCCACGTCTGACTGAACCCATGTTTCCAAACCACTGAAGTTTTTTTACCTCTTTTCAACCAACAGCAGTCACTCTCCTCTCCAAATAACTTCTGTTTAGCTTTCCAAGCTTCCCTCGGGTCCTCTTAATCAGCGGTCCCCAACCCCCGGGCCTCGGACCGGTCCCGGTCGGTGAGTCGTTTGGTACCGGGCCGCGAGAGTTGAGGCTCAGGTGTGAAATGTATAGTTTTCAGGGTTTTTATCGGTTTTCCATGTTATTTTGTTATCGTTTTTATCGTTGACTTGGTTTTCCTGGGTCTTTTCACGTGTGTTATGAATAAATTTTCTTTTTTTCGGTACCGGCACTAGTTTTATTTTGTTGTATTTATCCGCGACACCTTAATGGCCGGCCCGTGAAAATATTGTCGGGCATAAACTGGTCCGTGGAGCAAAAAAGGTTGGAGGCCGCTGCTCTTAATTGTTGTGACACGTGTTTGAAATGCAGAGAGGTGCGCTCGATTTGCCACACGGAGCAGCGCGAGAGTAAAGCACGAGGGAGGGGCTAATAATCGGCTCAGTCATTTTTAATGATCGTTGAAAGCCCAGATCGTAATCGAGATTAAAATTCGATTAATTGAGCAGCCCTACCTGGATGTTAAACTTAATTGTTACACCTGGTAAAGCAGCAACGCTGATGATTTAATTAAAGATGAAAGAATTTAGACCATTTTTAACTCTTTGTGTTCGTTTGACTTTGGGACCTGAAGTTGTCGGAGTTTTGGACCCAGATTACTCCGTGAAGCTCCTCACTACGGCAGCCGTAATGCTCTGACGATCCATCAAGCAGTGCTGCTTACCAAAGTTGTACTAAAACATTTTTAACAGATTTCTGCAGCCAAAATCGGTTCGAGGTCAGTAAGCACAACCAGAATTCATACATAAGGCACACTCTCGATTTTTGAGGAAATTAAAGGATTTTAAGTGTGGAAAATATGTTATACAGAAGAATATATCGTGATATGGATTTGAGGCCATATCGCCCAGCCCTAAACAACAGGTTATTAAACACATCAGTTTGATCCACAGATCAGATCATACATCAGGTTTACTTCATGTAAAATAAACGTCTCACTCTATGAGCTCCATCAGTCTGTGTACCTCCTCATTGTCATTTCTGAGCAGAGTTTACCTGCACACTTCCTCATGTCTGACAGTGTCACAGTGTGTGTGTGTGCCAACATTAACCAGCTTATCATCAGCTGCTTGTGCTTCATGAATAACTCAGACTGACAGAGTGATGAACAGAGCACAGAGGGAGGCTCTGCTCTGGTCCATCAAGCAGGATTCACATAGTAACATGTTTTTCCTTTGAACACTTCATTGTGTTTAACTTGAAACAGATTAAAAAGTGTTCGATTGTGCACTTCACACAGTCCTGAGTCACAGAGGCTTAAATGTGTTTGATTCTGAGAGGCTTTACTCCTGCATCAACATCAAGTATATGTAGGATTTAAACCGCAGTGAAAACATCCTTAAATATTGATGGTGTGTGAGAGAGTCTGTATTTACTTCTGATTATCTCTGTTTGCAGTGACCCTGAACTGAGCTGGAGCAGCTTCATGTTGTTTTGACGTCACTCAGTAAAACCTGAATGTCGGCTTCTGAAGAACAAACTGGTTTCATCTGTTTCCAGTTAAAGGGACGATCATTGTTCCACCAGTGATGTTGGATCCAAAGTTTCATTCAGATCGTTTTAAACTGTTTATCAAAGACAAATGTTTGAGTGCAGAGTTACTGACTGATAACCAGAGTGGATTCAGCCAATCATCAAATCATCTCATTGGTTTTATTTTATGTAAATACAAACGTCTCACTTCCTGATCTGCTCATAAAGTTCCTAAAGACAAACTGTTAAAGGAGGAAACAGAGCAAACTTACAGCTTCTTCACACACCAACAACAAGCTGCACAGCTGCACACTAAACACAGACACACAGGTGATTCCTGGAAGGAGGCGGGGCTTCACCTGAAGCAGGACAGGTGGAGACTTGATAGGAATTTTCCCCGTACAGGGAGGAGGCTGATCTTCAGATGAGTTCCTGTTAAATCTGACGAAACAAAGTTAAAAGTGGACTCAGTCTTGTCTGATTTCACTCTGTTTTTCACTGAGCAGGTTTAAGTTTTATTAATGAAAATCAGCAGAGCTTGGTACTGATGGAAGACCCTCCTCTAATCGTTGTCATTCAGAGTGATCCAACCTGTTTGTGAATGCAGCTCACAGACTCTCCGCATTTCCACACGACTTAAATGGTAAATGGCCTGCATTTGTATAGCGCTTTACTCTACATTCAGTCATCCACCCATTCACACACACATTCACACACTGGTGATGGCAGCTACATTGTAGCCACAGCTGCCCTGGGGCGCACTGACAGAGGCCAGGCTGCCGGACACTGGCGCCACCGGGCGAGTCCCTTCATGCATCGTTGACCAACGTGGACGTGGTGGAGTAACAGTTGTGGAGAATGCAACAGCTGAGGTTTGAGAAAAGGAGCTAATAGCCAAGGTCAGCGGCTCTCCTACTTCCTCATAAGGAAACTTCTCAGGTGGATGTCTTTCTCTGTCAGAGCGCCTCCACCTTACTGGCTGTGGTGCAGTGAGATCTGAGTCAGTCTTGGTAGGAGTCAAGTCAGGTTCATCAATCACAACATGGTCTGAAGACCAAGCACCTGAGTGAACATAGTCAACACGACTTGTGCCAAAGACTTCAGGTGTGTCAGGTTGGTGGGTTTGCCAACCAGGTAAGGACATTTCTGGTATAACAGTGTCAGAGAAGTTCTGACGTGCACTGTTGGGCTTCCTGTTAGACTCTCTTGGTAAACCTCAGAGCCTGACGTCTACAAACCAACTGTCCTTTGACATTTTTAGATGTGGGGTCAAAAGCAGAGCTGATCGAGGATTTCAGTGATGGCTCCAAATATCTAACCTGCACTTTTACATAGCAGCTGCTCCGTCTGTCAGTAATTTAAAAACTTTTAATAAGCTGCTGTTTCTCACTGACCGTCAGCTGTAGCTGAGCAGGATATCATTGCATTTGAATCCTCCTCGCTCTCTTTAACCCGAGTTCCTTCTGATTGGTTTCTTGGTCCTACAAAGAGAGTCTGCTGCCTGAGGGCCCCACCTCCTCCTCCACCTACTGCTGTGGACATTTACAAAACATCAATCCAAGAAAAATTGTCTGGTTTGTAATAGATAGTCATTTTTTATTAGAGTCTACAGCAGGAACCAACCTGAACCTTGTTATGAGCTGAATCAGTGCTGGACTGTAGAAATGCTGTTTCAGTGGCTGCTGCAGGAACTAACATGGAAACGTGTTCAGCAGCTTTCCAGCTCTAATATAGGAAACACAAGATCAGAGTTTGGACACACTGGAACCAAACAGTTTTGTCTCGGACTTTTATTTCAGCATCATCGTTTGGGTTGAATTAAAACCTTTCAGCAACGCTAACCAGACTTTACGAGGTAAACGTGTATCTCCAAGAATGTCTTGCTAAGAGTCGCGTGTTCTGGGAAACAACACACAAATCAGTGGCGTCAATAAGGTTGTGTTTCATGTAATACTCTAGACTTTACTGTGAGACCATCACTAACATGCAGACGTCTCAAAGTTGTTCACGGATCACATTAATCCAGAGTCACAGACATGCAGAGACACTTCCAGGTATAACATATATAATCCACACAGTCAGTCACAGCTGAGCTCTTTACTGAAGTCAGCATCAGCTCTCTGCTCGCTCTCACATCATATTCATGACAATCAGACGTGTTTCAATGATGCTGCTGTTTTCAGCCAAGCACACAGTCTCCATGGAAGTTTAAACTGGAAACACTGGTAACTGCAGCAGAGTTTCATTTGGAGCAGACCTGATCTTTGTGACGCATCAACATGTCAACACAGTATTTAACAGAACTGCAGTTTGCATCAGATCATACATCAGACTGACCACGTTTGTAATTTCATCAAACCTGCCATTAACATATTCAACAGTACTTACACTATCTTAAACATGTTTTCTTTTTAAAATGTTTGCATATTTATTAAATATAAACTGTGCAGTATTTCATTGATGGAGGCCAAGAAAACACAGTTACAGGAGAAATGTATTTAAGCTTGAAATGTAGCTGCACTCGGTAGAATTGAGCCAACTGGTTGTCTTCATTTTCAGTTCTGATGAGCTCACATGTTTAAGATCATCGGTTTAAAAAACCATAAGGCCGTGGATCCTTAAGGGTTTTATGGTTTGAGTTTACAGTGAGAGGTGTTGATAATGATGTTGGCTGTTTTCAAGTTGAACAATCTTCCAGGGAAGTTTAAACTAGAAAAACGAGTCACTGCCTGCAGCAGAGTTTCAGTTTGCAGCATTCCTGATCTTTGTGCAGCAGCAACAACATGTTGTTAACAGAGCTGTGTAAAGACTGACTCACCTCACCAGGCTCTCTTTCATTCACAGCATACACAACATTTACTTCATTACAAGCTGTGCTGCTCAAGTTACTGGAAATAAGCACTCAGTTACTAAGTAATCCCATGTCTTTACTGATTACTTATTTTCAAAAGTATTTGGTTACTTTACTCTTTAAAAAAACACGACTTGAATACGTAATAAAGTAGAAAGTAGACGTTTCAGCCCGAGACTTTTTCTGCATAATCCATCATATAGAAATGAATCAAATTAAAAAGCCTTTCTTTTAATTGTTTTATTGTTTTTAATCTTTTTATTTTATGCATCAAGAAAAGATTAAATTATATTATAACTGTTTTTGACTTGATGAAATGTGTTTAACATTTAAACCTATTTCCTGTATATTCCAGCACATGACATAAAATAATGTTTTGTGTTTCCACTCCCGAGTGGGGCGGGTGGAGGTCTGCCCACAGCGGTCATGTCAGGGGGAGGATCCGGGGGTTTCTCTGTCAATGTCACGTTCCCATGGCAGCGTGCTTGCTCAGATCTGAAGTGTTATGGTCCTGGGTGGGTGGCCCAGTGTTTTTTGAGTTTTGGTTTCTTCTCACGGTTCCTTAGTTTTTTAGTGTTTCCTGAGTTCTAGTTTTAGGGCTTGTTATGTGGCTTCCTTCTGCATTTCCTGTTTTATTGTGAAGGTCTGTGTCTTATGCCAGAGTGTTCAGTTTGCGTTTCCCCTGTCTCGTCTTGTCAATCAGAATCGGCCGTGCCTCCCTCCTGTGTGTAGTTTCCCCTCTGTGTATTTATAGTGTGTGTTGTCTCGTGTTCGTCGCTGGTTCGTCTGTGTCGTCTCCTTCACGTCTCCCTGCATATCTTTCTAAGGATTTCAGGTTTGAGGTTAGTTTTGTTTAGTGATGGGTAGATGAGGCCTCGTGAAGCGTTTCAGCACATTCCCCAAACTGTACCGATACTGTGTCGACACAGTGTTGCTGTTTTGCTCCATACTGACACCTGCTGGACTTTAAATATCATTGCAGGCAACTTACTTGAGACTCAACAGACACCTAGTCATACTTGTTTACACTGTAAGGTACAGTGGAACCCCGACTTACCAAATTAATTCGTTTCCGAGGGTCTTTCGTAAGTCGAACATTTTCATTACACATTTTAGTTACAGTCAGCAGTGATATATACACATATATAGTATATATATATATATATATATATATATATATATATACTATATATATATATATATATAGTATTATATATATATATAATACTATATATATATATATATATATATATATATATATATATAGTATTATATATATATATAGTATTATATATATATATATATAATACTATATATATATATATATATATATATATATATATAAATATAGTATTATATATATATATATATAATACTATATATATATATATATATATATATATATATATATATATATATAGTATATATATATATATATATATACTATATATATATATACTATATATATATATATATATATATAGTATATATATATATATATATATATATACTATATATATATATAGTATATATATATATATATATATATAGTATATATATATATATATATACTATATATATATATATATATAGCATATACACTGGGTGAATGTGCAGTAGTAGCAGCAAGCAGGTGAATTCTGTACATTAATATGAATAGACATCTGACTATTTTACAGGATAGACAATATAAACATATTTAAAATTAAAGGAATTGAAATGTACATTGTGCCTTGGTTTAGTGTCTGGAAGAGTCCTGTCTCAGTCAGTTATAGATGATGTGAGAGGGCGGGTGTGTGTGTTTAGGGCACGGATGGCTTGGGGATAGAAGCTCCTCTTGAGTCTCTCTGTCCTTGCCCGGATGATGCTGAACCTTCTACCAGATTGCAGGAGTTGGAACAGTTTGTTGCCAGGATGGGACGGGTCCTTCAGTATCTGCTCTAGTCCGGCATCTCCTGGTGTAGGTGTCCTGAAGCGGGGGGAGAGCAATCCTGCAGCAGCGTTCTGCTGTACGGATCACTCTCTGGAGAGCTTTTTGGTCCTTCACACAGCTGTTCCCGAACCACGATGTCATGTTCTGTGTGAGGATGCTCTCCACAGCGCCTGTATAGAAAATCCTGAGGATCTTTGGAGAGACCCTGAACTTCCTCAGTTGTCGTAGGTGATACAGGCGCTGCCTAGCCTTTTTGGTCTGGACCTGAATGTGTCAGGTCTGAGGAGATGTGGACACCAAGATACTTGAAGGACTGCACCCTCTCCACTGGAGCTCCATTGATGATAATGGGCTTGTAGTCTCTGTGCGATGTGAATTATATTATATGTGAATGATATAATGTTAAATTACTATTAAGCAAATGGCTGACTAAGTATTGTAGACTTTAGTTTACTGCAGCCATGTTTCATATAAATCAGGTATCATACAAAAATAAAAATAGCTTCAAATACAGTCATGACAATAAAGAATATGACTTTAAGGACTTAACATCATTACTTCAGTTATAGTACACCAACATCTCTGATACATTAGCACTTGTTAGGTGTGGCTGTGTGAAAACAGTAGATCGCGACACAGACACAGAGAAACACAGGGCTTAAATACACAGAGGGAGCAATCAGGGAATGGGTAACAGGAGGGAAACACAGCTGGGGCAAATCAGGCCTAACGAGACAAGAGGAAGCAAAACCAGACACATTAACATCAGACATGGACTTTCAAAGTAAAACAGGAAACATAACACAGACTCACGGGCAGGCACTATAACAAAGGGAACAGAGACGTGGGAACAGGGCAGACACAAACACTGACTGAACACGGGGATATAGGAACTTAGGATACACATAGACGCGAACTAGACAAGGGAACTCAGTGTACTAAGGGAACACTGAATGACCTGGTGGGTTTTGTCCATAAAACTACTCATCTACTGACCTTGGTTTTAAGTTGGACAGTGATTTTAAATTGGACAACCAAATCAGAGCAGTGGTGAAGTCCGGTTTTTATCATTTAAGGCGACTGGCAAGAGTAAAATCTTTTCTTTCGAGGCAGCACCTTGAAACAGTGATCCATGCTTTTATTTCTTCCCGCCTGGACGACTGTAACTCACTTTATGTGGGGGTCAGTCAGTCATTGCTCTCACGTCTGCAGCTGGTTCAAAATGCGGCTGCACGACTCCTAACAGGAACTCAAAAAAGAGAGCATATAACCCCCGTGCTGGCCTCTCTGCACTGGCTGCCTGTGTCTTTTAGAGTTCATTTTAAAATTCTTATGTTTGTTTTTAAATGCCTTCACAGTCTTGCCCCGCCTTACCTCTCTGAGCTTCTTCATCTCCACACACCCTGTCGGTCTCTCAGGTCAGCTGACCAGCTGCTCCTGGAGGTACCGAGATCCAGGAGGAAGCTCAGAGGGGGCGGGGCCTTCTCTATTGTGGCTCCAAGTTATGGAATCATTTGCCCATGCATGTTAGAGAGGCCCCTTCACTGTCCACTTTTAAATCACGTCTTAAAACCCACTTTTATTCCTTGGCTTTTAACCTCAGTGAGACTTAGTTTCTCTTTTAATTGAAGTAGTTATTTAATTAATGATTTCACTCTTCTTTTATTTGTGTTTTATTTATATCTCATGTAATTTTATTTTACAGTTCCAGTGTACAGCACTTTGTGTCAGCTGTGGTTGTTTTAAAGTGCTTTATAAATAAAGTTGATGATGATCTCAGATGACCACAAAGTAAAAGATCTCTCAGCAACATGATGCAACAGTTTAGGCACTGTTGCCCCGATCAGATCAGTGAGCTTTTTATTCTAAACATGAGCTGCTGTTACAGCAACAGACATTAATCCTACTGGTGTCCCACACAACAACTCAGTGTCCACTATGTGAAGCAGCCAAACACAGGCCTGCTCCTCTCACTAACAGAGACAAACTGCTGGCATGTTGGTTTCCATCTATACTGTCCAGTCTCTGCTGGTGGACACACAGCAGCATTGTTTCATCTCGTTTGAGTCATTGTTGACCTTAGCATGTTTTTAGTCTTCTGAGAGCACTGAAGCTTCTTTCAGCCTCAGTACCTGCGTTTTATCCTCAGATTAAATTATTATTCTGTGCTTGATGGGCCTCACCTTTGGCCCTGGCTCCTCCCCTCTGACTGCACTAGGACATACTGTCACCTGATAAAATAACACATGGATTCGTGTCATATAAAAAGTGAGACGTGTCAATTCAGATTCTTTGTCAAACATACACTAATGAATCAGTTTACATCAGCAGCCTGACAACTGTCATGATAAATACTAGTTAATCTACAGTCACCTGTGAGCTCTCCTCTCCACCTCTGAGCTACATGGCAGAGCTGCCTCTGTCACCTGATCAATAACAGTGAGACACTCCACATACATGCAGTCACACATGTGCTTCAAATACAGTCATGAACCATCAGGTCATCCTCCAGTTTCACCTGTGACCTTGTGTCACCATTGCTCTCTGAGCTCTGTGTTGGTTCTTCTGTCACCTGACAAACAGGACAAACATGACAATAAGAATAAAATGTGCAGCTGCTTCAGTGTTTCTGTCACTTTGTGCAGATCCTGACTCGTCAGTAATGTTTGTAGGCTGAGTGCATTTTAAAACTGTGCAAACTGCACTACAAGGTGGAAAATTTGCAAAATCGTGACTACCTCATGATATATTGTCTCAAAAATGAACCCTATGAATACGTCAGTGCCATTAGGATGAAATTATTGTGTCACCAACATTTTAACATTAGACATATAATTCTAACAGCCTCTGTAAACTAATATCCGGGCTGCTCGAGGCTGCCGTTTTCTCTGACAGTTTCAATCAAAATTAGAAACGCTGCTCTGAGACTGAGAGAACTAACAGTGCTGATGGTCCGCTTGAAGCTGAAGCTCCGGTGCGTGTCAAAAAAATCAACACACACCGGCTCACTCCTTGGCGGCCGCTTATCGGGGCCTGGAGCCTGGGGCTCGCTCGGGCCACTTCGGAGGTGGGGTGCCCCCGGCGTCTCGGCCTGGGGATCGGTCACTCAGGCACGGCTGGCTGCCGGCGGAGCTCACGGGCGCGTCACTGCAACTCCCCCTGGCTTCTGCTCCGCGGCTGCTGAGTGAGCCCTCATCTGGGACTCTCCTCAGCTCTTTCTGGGACAGTGGCGCGGCTGCCCCTCTGTTGGTCTTCCTTGGTCTCTTGTGTTCTGGGGGCCTCTGGATGTCTGGAGTTTTGATCTCCTCCATACCTGCTTGATACCATAAAGGACGGGGCTGTGGCCCCCCCACACCCTCTAGCAGATCGTTACATGGAGAAACCTTTGGAATGCAAGCATGCTGATCCACACAGGTATGCACACAGGTGTACACATGTGTATTCACAGACGCGGACTACAGCTTTCTTGGCTGCTGCCTCAAAGCACACTGTGCGCTGTCTATCTTGCGTGCTGCACAATATCGTTTATTATTTAGTATCTACTGATATCTACTGCTAGCTAGTTTATTGTGATGGTGCTGTTTTTTTTTATTATGTTGCTCTTTGCTGTTTGCTGTCTCCTCTGGGTTTTTTTCTCCATACAGGTGACCCAGGAGTTTTGTTTTTTTATTTGTTTGTTTTTTCTCTCTTCCCCTCCTTCTCACCGTCTCTTCTCCCCTTTGGTTTTCTTTCTTTCTCTCCCTCTCTTTCTTTCATTCTTTCCCCCTGTCCTATCCCCCAGTCATGTCTGTCCCGTTTGCAACTGAAAATAAAATAAATTCATAATTATAATAAAGGTCAATCAAATGGACCAATATGGCAAGGCCATGATGATCCACTTGGTAAAATAAATCCGCCTGGCATCTTTCTTGGCCTTAAGACAACAATTCTGATGCTATAGATCCAAACGGGACAAAAAAAAAAAAAATCAACACACTGCTTCAGAAGCTCTGTGTCGAAGCTTGATTCGTTTGGCCAGAGTGATCAGTGACGTCCGGAGCTTCATTTAGAACCTAACTGCTTCGGTGTCTGATTCAATGGTTTATAAGGAAGTGAATCATTCGCGGGATTTGTGGAGTGTTTGGTGGTGACAGATAGTGAACCAGTGATCATTCCACTGAGAGATTTGGAGCCAGTGAGGAATAGAGGAGGTTCTGTTGTGTGGGAGAATTTTGAGTTGATTTTGGTCGATCCGGTGGGTTTTCCAGCTTTGTGTTCTGGCTGTTTGCTTTTGTTTTGTGCGTGTTTATTATATCTGAAAACGGGAAAAAGATAAAATGTCAAAAATCTGCTTCCATAATATAAATATCATTAAATAACTTTAGAAAAACTTCCACTTGACTCTTTACATGTAATGTTGTAAAAATATATATTTTATTGTTTAATTAATCTGAAAATGTTAGTCTGCCAAATGTGCAGCAATTTAATCTATTTATTCTCTTTAGCTGATAGTTTGTGGGGCCCAGGTAGACTGTACAACTGCATCTCTACCAGTTTCTCTGCACTCCAGCCTCCTCTGGGCCATGTGAAGGGATTTTCCTTAAGGCAGGAGAAATGATCTCCACGAAAAGGGGATAGGTTAATTGGATAATCCAAATTGTCACTAGGTGTGAGTGTGAATGGTTGTTTGTCCCTGTGTGTTGGCCCTGCGACAGACTGGCGACCTGTCCAGGGTGTACCCCGCCTCTCGCCCTATGACAGCTGGGATAGGCTCCAGCGCCCCCCGCGACCCTGAAAAGGATAAGCGGAAGCGAATGGATGGATGGATAATATTATTTCTAAATATACCCCTCCGGCGATTAAATGCATACCTGCATGGAGGCAGGACCTCACAGCAGAAGCATACTCCATAATGTGTTGTACATTATTACATGTATATATATGTAACGTGGTATTTTTCAATTATTGTATTTACCAACATCAAGAAGTCACAAGCAAAGAAAGACCACACCATGGTGCATGTTTAAACAAGGAGAGTTTACCGGTCAAAACTATTTATTAAACAAATAAAACACATTTTTTAACCACCAAAAAATACACGTTCAAAGCAACACAGCGGCGGCCCAATATCAGACAGAACTCCACTCTGTAGAGTGAGCAGTCATTATGAAGCAGTTGGTTTTCTTTTGTGGATTCAAGCTGCTCTTCATATTTTTGGCCACCAGATGTCACCAGAGAGGACTGTGTTGAAAAGCTTCGAGTAATGAACCGTTTTTCAATACAAGCTTCAGAAAGCTTCATTTAGCCATCACTACCTGTAACGTTATTGTGACACATTTTATGAGTGAACTTGGCTCTAAGTGACTCACAGGTTTCTTTGAAAAACACTTTCTTACATCCAGCTTCTTCCTCTTTGCTGCCGTCCTCCTCTCCTCCTCGCAGCGCAGGCTTGCCGCTGCTGAAACTAAACAGAGCTCCCTGACAGGCTCAGCCAATCACATTGGCCATACTTGTCACATGACCAGGACTCCAGTAGAAGTAATTTAACTCTTTGGGCACCGCTGGGTGAGACGTATGGAGTGCCAGGACTGCCATAATGCATTAATTAAATACACCATTAAATAATTAATTAAATGTGGCAATAATTAATTAAAATTGGAATTAATTAATTAAATAAATAGTTATGACACATGTAATTAATTAATTATTGACACATTTCAAGTCAAAGTCAAAGTCAAAGTCAGCTTTATTGTCAATTCTGCCACATGTACAGGACATACAGAGAATAGAAACTACGTTACTCTCAATCCCTAGATAAAATAGCAAATGAACATTTAAATATAAGAGTGATTAAAAATGCAAGTAAAATAATTAAAAAGTAAAATTTAAATAAATAAATACAATACAATTTTTACATATAACAAGAAAGCTATACAATATACAATATAATGAGTAAATGACATTGAGTGCAAACCAGGCAGAGTAGTGCAAATGGGCAAATAGTGCAAATGGAGATTTGGTAATGTACGGTAAGAGATAGTGTAACAACAAAGTCTTATGAGGACACATTTAATTAATTATTTATGTATTTCACATTTTAATTAATTATTGACACATTTAATTAATTATTGACACATTTCATTAATTATTGACACATTTAATTAATTATTTATGTATTTCACATTTTAATTAATTATTGACACATTTAATTAATTAATTATTGACACATTTAATTAATGAATTATTGACACATTTAATTAATGAATTATTGACACATTTAATTAATTAATTATTGACACATTTAATTAATTATTGACACATTTAATTAATTAATTATTGACACATTTAATTAATTAATTATTGACACATTTAATTAATTATTGACACATTTAATTAATTAATTATTGACACATTTAATTAATTATTGACACATTTAATTAATTAATTATTGACACATTTAATTAATTATTGACACATTTAATTAATTAATTATTGACACATTTAATTAATTAATTATTGACACATTTAATTAATTATTTAATGCTATATTTATTTATTTCATTTTGGCAGTCCTGGCGCCTGGCTCTCATCATGAAATAATTTTATCTGTCAGCCTCACCCATCAAACTCAGGGGGCGGGGTTAACGCTGATCGAGTCAAAACCATTGCTTAGGCCTGGTGGCCATTGTTTCTAGCACACAACAACCGGCATGTGGAAGCTAACAGAACTGAGCTTTGAAAAACCCTGTTTGTGTGTTACCAAATACCGTTTTAATATTTTTTAGCCGAGAATGTAGCGGTTTAATCTTCATGTGTCTGGTCGGTTTGTCAAGATACAGCCTCTTTGCAAAAGTGCTTCGATGATTTCGGAGATGTCTGCCCAGTCTCATGGCAAAGCGTGGGATAGACCCGCTCGCCTCGCAAGCAATCGAGCTGTTATTACCACCGACAAAGCGCAGGCCCCGGTACACAGCTGTAGTAACCCCGCTGACTTCTTTTACTGAGGTTATATTTATCGGTGTTTTATTTCCTGATGTTCTTATGTGTCCTACGTGTTTCAGTCTGAATTATAACTAACATTAAAAACATGTTTAAGAGGAGAGAGAGCAAATAAATCTGTTTAACATCTGATCTTTGGGTTTTTGTTCAGTAATCAGCGTGACCTGTGTATAAACACATAAAAGAGATAACGTTGGTGTTTCCGTCATGTAGTAACTGCTGGCTTTAACTGTACAAAGGTTGTTCGACACTATGAAACACATACAGACTTCATGATGTTCGGCTAATATTTTTATTGTGAATATTAATCATGCTGACCTCGCTCTGTACACCACGCAGCGAGGTCAGCATATCCACGATATCCTCAGCTCCATGAGTTAACACAAAGTTTCCCAGCTGACTATCTAACTGCCAACTATTCCAGAGACGTGAAAATATACAGCATAAAGAAAAGTGTAAGAGACTCAGCAGCAGATTAGAATAACAGTTATACATTTAATAAATCACCAAATGAATCCAAGAAACGAGCAAACCTGAGTTTGTATTCCCTCAGCTGCAGACTCGCTGCTGTTTAAATGTTTGAAAAGGAAGATTAGATATAAAAAACGTCAAACATAGACTCAGTCTGCCTTCACATTTGATATGAGGCCAGCACGTATAGTGGCCTCAGCAGGCTATTACTGAAATACACGTGCTATATCTTAAACTATGATATAAACAGGGAGGTCCTATTAACATGTTTAGTTTTAAAGGACACCTTCCTGCCTTTAGTCTCATTCATGAGCAGTATTAGTTTTCTTCTAACATCCAGAAGTCTGCACAATGTGTTTCATAGTTTGTAACAAGCCTTTGACAGGTAAACATAACATGACCGAAAAAGCAAAAAAAAAGAAAAAAAAAAGAGAGAGAGTGTTGACATAAGAAGAGAAAATGCTCTCAATTATGGAGACAGACAAATGGTTCATTTATGTTTGATGTGTGTTTATTCCTCCCTAAATATCGTCGGTGAAGTTTGCCATGCACGTCAGATTTTCCTGCGCATTTTTATACCTCTGCCAACAGAGAGAGAAAAAAAATCACATTCTAACAGACAGCTGGTGCTTAGAATACAGTTGAATAACTATTAAAAAACAGATGATATTTAGATGATAGTTCAGTCTAACACATGTGAACCATTAAACGTCTGTGAAACTATGCAGTTATGAAACGTAACTTTAACCTCAGCCAAACCGATTTGCTCAGTTGTAAATAAAACAGCGAAGTAAACGTGACCCGACAGACAGAACCTGAGTGAATGAAGTCCAGCGTTTAACCACTGAGAGCTAAAACTCAGCTGAGGTTTCAAAGCTGTGTGCCGGTGATTGGACATCAGCCGCTGATAAAGCTGTTCGCCTATAAAGTGCTCTGTAAGGAAACAAGCTCCAGCAGCTCTGCGCTCGGGGAAAACACTATATTTACTTATCTTGTGCAGAAAAATGCGCTGACATTGCTTTATATTGAGCACCGGCTGCCCAGTTAAACTGTGACTATCACCAGGTAACGTAGGCGTGTTTCTTGAATTAGCAGCAGGTGTTAAACAGCTGACAGATGAGGAGGAGGATGCATGCAGGTAAACTGAGGGTCTGTTGAGCTGATCGCTGGTTTCGTGAGAAAAATGTCAGCTCGTTCTTTATGTTACAGAAGCACAGAGACACAAGACCAGGCGGAAAGAGACGATCGTTCGGTGAAAATGAGAATCTGCGAATGCAACATGTGGAACACGGAGAGTGGAATATGTAAACAAACCGGTTAACGTAACCCCCTCGGTGCACTCTGCATGCTAACTGTTAGCAGAGCTAGTGAAATCTCTGAAAACATCTGAGCACTTTTGCAAACATGTTCTATGTTGACAACCTGACCAGACATACGGCGCGACATTCGCGGCTAAAACACTGTTAAAAGTGTAGCTGGTGACAGAAAAACGGGGTATTTTAAAACTACACCACCACCATTGCTGCCTGTGATTTGATCTGCATTCTGGGATAACTGGCTGCCCCAAGTCTACACAAGCAATCGATTTTCTAGGATCGACCTGTTTTGACTTACTTTGCACGGCAACCAATCAAATGTTAGAGAAGCTGCATGGGCAGCGTTAACCCCGCCCCCTGAGTTTGATGGGTGAGGCTGACAGATAAAATTATTTCATGATGAGAGCCAGGCGCCAGGACTGCCAAAATGAAATAAATAAATATATCATTAAATAATTAATTAAATGTGTCAATAATTAATTAAATGTGTCAATAATTAATTAAAATGTGAAATACATAAATAATTAATTACATGTGTCATAACTATTTAATTAATTAATTCCAATTTTAATTAATTATTGCCACATTTAATTAATTATTTAATGGTGGCTGGCCTCTCCCTTAGAGATAGGGTGAGAAGTTCGGCCATCCAGGAGGGGCTCAGAGTAGAGCAGCTGCTGCTCCACATCGAAAGGAGCCAGCTGAGGTGGTTCGGGCATCTGACAAGGATGCCCCCTGGGCGCCTCCTGGGTGAGGTGTTCCAGGCATGTCCCACCGGGAGGAGGCCCCGGGGCAGACCCAGGACATGCTGGAGAGATTATATCTCTCGGCTGGCCTGGGAACGCCTTGGTATTCCCCCGGATAAGCTGGAGGAGGTGGCTGGGGAGAGGGAGGTCTGGGCCTCTTTGCTTAGGCTGCTGCCCCCGCGACCCGGCCCCGGACAAAGCGGATGAAGATGGATGGATGGATGGATGGTGTATTTAATTAATGCATTATGGCAGTCCTGGCACTCCATAGAGACGCTGACAGATCGGTTTTCTTTCTTTCTATCGGGTTTGATTTTCTTTACTGGAAGAGATCAAATTATTGGTGGGGACACGTCACTTCCGTCCGTGACAATCTACGCCCTTGGTAAAAAGTCCGAACTTTCAATGTGGCTGAAACAGACTCAGCGTTGCTGCAGCTTGTTGCTGTGTCAGCTCACATCAGTCATGTGATCTGGAGGTGCAGCGTGTCCGTGGACCACAGAGGGTTAATAACACTCACCTTCCTTCATTTCCACAGTGTAACATCCACCCACCTGTGTAACATCCGAAATTCCCATGGTGTTGTTCAAAATGTGCTCTGGCACGATCATAAGCATCGCTTGCTGCTGAAAACAAGAAAAAAGCCGTCCTGCTATGAGCTGAACCATTTGTTAATGTGGAGGGGGGGACACTATGGAATATATCCAGTTCTAGCATTTATATTCACTGCTGACTGTAACTACGCTCAAACTGTTAATGCGATCTTATTTTAATAAACAACACTGTCATATGCAAAACTGGGGTGGCACTTGGGGTGGCAAGGGATCATTTTAGGGTGGCACTTGCCACCCCATGCCACCCTTCTAGATCCGCCCCTGCTGATGAAGCCAACAGGTTCGCTTCATTTGCAAAAAGCAGATATGAGTTTCTGAGGCCACAGTCTTCTGTGGCAGAAGGGGAATCAGGGGAAGCCCTGGAGGAGTCCACCACCCACCAGAAACAGGTCTGAGCTCTCACTGCAGTGGTAAAGGGGCTACACAGCCCACATGAGGCTGAGGGATGCAGCCTTCTGTCAGACTGTCACTAACACAGAGAAACACCCGTGTACACTCATAGGCACATACACCAATCAACCTAACCCCACTAACTGCTCGTCTTTGGACTGTGGGAGCCAGAGAACCCAGAGAGGACCCAGACATGGGGAGAGCATGCAAACAGCTTAGATGTTGGATTTGAACCCAGAACCTTCTTGCTGTCAGGAAACAGTGCCAACCACTTTTCCACTGTGCTGCCTGTTTGACTCTGATACACCCATTTTTGAGCTCTTAAAAACAGCCCTCCACACAACAGAGACAAACCATAAAGGACTTTGTGGCTTGTAGCAACCAAAGAAAGTTTAAGGTGCAAAATAAAGAGGTTGAAAGGAAAGTAATAAAGGAAACATGTAATTATAACAGTAATGTTGGCTGTGTATCACGTGTGGCATGTCATTGTGGGGCTGGCCTCTGCTGGGATTGAGAATATGTGATGGCGGGGGCAGGGTTGGTTACTGGGGTTTATCCTGATCTCCTGTTTAGTGGAACTGTGCTCCTTTGAATCCACAGCACTAACCTGGCACACACACATAAAATGCATCATTGCTACAGAGCACAGCAGGACTCATTATGAGTGGTGGGGCAGGCTGGATGGTGTTGAGGAGTCGTATCGCAGTGACATTGGCTCCCCTGCTTCACTCTCTCCTGCCCCACTAATGCAACTCACTAATCCCTCTGTCCCCTTTAGGTGGGGCTCACGCTGACAAGATAAAATAAGCTGCAGGACTGGTGGGTGGGGGCTGTGCTGTCAGCCCCCCTGGGTCTGCTCCTCTGTGATCCTCAGTGGGCCAGTATGCCTCTCCTGGTAGCTCCATGGGGGATGGTGTGGTGGGTTGGTGGGTGCCATGGCAACTATGTCTCACATTTTTGTCTGCTGTGACAGCTCCTTGATCTGGGCGGGGCCAGTGGGGTGTGGGTAGGTCCTTTGTGGGGCTTTGGACGTTGCCTGCAGGCACGTGCAGAGGGGGGGGCTAGAGGGGCTTGAGCACCCGCCCCTTTCCTGATGGGTGCCCAAGGTGCCCTTTTGTTGAGGCAACTTTTTAAAAAAAAAAAAGATTATTATTTTTTTATATGTGTGTGTGCGTGCGGAGTCCTGTCTGTGCCCCTCAACAATAATATTTAACTATTAATCACAGTTTTGCTAAATAAAAGGATCTGGCTTGCATCAGTCACATGATCACATTTAAGCAATGATCGCCCTTGACGGCAGAACGCGCTGGTTACGAGCCGGGAACGAGCTCACAAAGAGCACGCGCATTTTTAGCGGTCCGGAGCTGTAGGAGAAACACAAGTTAACTCAGAGACACAGACTGATGCGACACAACCAGTAAGTAGGTGTACAGCGCACACTGTAGTGTGTAGCACCCAGGAGTATTAGCTTATTACGTACACGTTGGTAAGCTGTCTTGTTGCAACTGACGGACTGAAACAAACGAGCGTGCTGTGTGTGCAACAGCGCGACAAACATTACCTGTCCTTTTATTAACTGCACAGGTAGTGCTGGTCACAGCTGCTGGCTACCTGTGTAAGGCTGTCATGGGTCTGTAGCTCTGTCACCGTTTTAGGGAACATATTTAGTTTTAAAGTAAGTTTCCGGGCTTTTCCTGCCTTTCTGGAGGGATTATATTTCACTAAAAAATGATCTAATATGCATGTCCACATAATAATTATTATAATTATAATATATTAAAAACACAAGCTGTATTTTAAAGAACATACATTAAGAAGCAGATTATATTAGATTTATATTTTAAATAAGACAAAAGTTGGATGTTACAGCAGTAAAATGATTGTATCTCTACAGTTTAAACATGTAATAAGCTTTGCCCTGCACAGAGTGGATAGTGAAACAAATGGAATCATCATAAATACATTATTTCATATTTATTACTTCCCCCTCCTCATTGCTTTATTATTGTAGCTCTAGTAATAAATAATAATGTAAGGATGCCCATAGTATATACAGTATTCTGAAGAAGGTCTAAAATGTCACTGTGTGTGTGTGCATGTGTGTGTTTTATTTAGCTGGATTTAAAAACATATTCCTCATGATATAACATTGTGCAGACATGGCTGGTAAGGACATGAGGAGGAAACAGCAGGAGCTGTGTGAGGCTACTAAAGGCAGGGCTATAACATTTTTCTGTCATCATTTTATTATAGATTAAGTGTAAGAGTTGTTAGGTGTGGATAATTAGATTATAGTTTATTGCAATAGCAAGTTGTGCCTTGTTCTCACATAGACAGCAAGTGGAGAGTGATATATGAAATGATGGGATGGAAGGAAGAAGAGAAGCAAAGAGTGATTCACAGGCAGAGCCTAAATTATTTCTCACAGTTTTTTGTTGCCTTATGGTTCCAAGCGCTGTCACCAATCTTTGCACTTTGTTATTATCTCATGACACTTGTTTAATCAGCTACCATCTCTCCTGTGGACTTTTTACTGTCTACAGTCTCAGACCAACACAGCCCTGCCCTCCAGCACTATCCACAGCAACCCCTCAACAGCAACATTGTACCCATCAGGTAAAGCATCGGCTACGTTTGCTTTGCCTTGTTGCCCATATTAGATTCTTGATGAATGTGTGTTGTTGTTATTCAGCCTGGTTCAATGTGCCCCTTTCTAACTTTGAGCACCCGCCCCTTTAAACCTCTCTGCACGGCCCTGGTTGCCTGAATATTGTCAGGCAGCTGGGTGCTGTGCCTCGACCCTTTCTTCCTTTGCATTTGTGGTTTGGTGCCATAAATGCACAACATAGAAGAGCCACCTCGACGGGACAACACTCAGCGGTTCATCTGTCTCTCTTCCACAGCATGTCTTTATCCTGTCTTCCTTCTCTCACCCCAACCAATCACAGCAGATGGCCCCGCCCCTCCCTGAGCCTGGTTCTGCTGGAGGTTTCTTCCTGTTAAAAGGGAGTTTTTCCTTCCCACTGTCGCCAAAGTGCTGCTCACAGGGGGTCATATTGTTGGGTTTTTCTCTGTATGTATTATTGTACGAGCTACCTTACAGTATAAAGCACCTTGAGACGACTGCTGTTGTGATTTGGTGCTGTGTAAATAAAACTGAATTGAATTAAGAAACAACTCTTAGATTCCTCACATGATTCTCCTGTATTCCTACGGGACGCCAAGGTAATATAACATGGAAGTGTGTCGCAGTGCCTGGTGGCCACATGTTACCCATAAACTGTCAACCTGACCGTGCTGTAGCTACGTCCAAAGACTAGTTAAAGATTAAAGCTTTTTGGGGGGTTAAATCTGACATAAATAAAGAAAGAATAACATTAAAGTCGATTCTTTTGATCACTGTAGTTCTACTTTGAGGATATGATGTGTAAAAACCCTCAGTCGTGGCTGGTGGATCTCACATTCCTGGTCTTTGTAATTCCAGTTCAATGAAGCCTCATTTTCACCTTTTTCCAGATAAATTTTCCCAACTGTTCTAATGTCCATGCTGTGGCATTGACCCATCATTTGTATTTCCTGTTAATGGATTTTTAATATGGTCTGGGAAATTACTATATATGAGTAACTTCCTGTTGTATTGCAGCTTAAGGCCATTGTCACTGAAATAAAGCCCGAGTTGTAATAGTTTGCATCCAGAACGAGGAAAACGAAGAAACCCAAACACTGCTCAGTGGATGAGTCCGTCCTGGAATAAATACCAGGACAAAACTAAAAAGAAGAGCTTGTTTCCTCGAAGCAACAACAGAAAGCTCTTTGTCTCTACAGATGTTTCTGGGAAACACGTTAACAATATTTAAACATTTGTTCTTAATAAACGTTTTTACTTAATGATGCTTTATGATATTTCTATCTGACCTAATGCAGCAGCGTATCCACATGAACTCTGCAGTGTTTCTACCCAGAGGCCACCGTGGTCCTTCTTTACTAATGCTGAGGGTTTTCTCCCAGCCGTGATAGCCTTTGACAGGTAAACTGAGTCATTCCAGCCCAGTGCAAAAATAACCTCCCTGTCTGCTCTTAACTTCACGCATCGATGCTAAAACGTTGCATAACTGAACCTGCAGACTGTGATCCTGTAGCTGTCGAGGAGAGGGCTTGATGCCGTCCATCTTCTGCTCAATTAACAACGCCTGCAACCTTTTGAGCCTTGGTCCTGCTACAGTCACAAATATAACATCATCACTCTTTATTTGATCCACTACACTGCTGTCATTTCTCTGTTATGGCCCCACAAGGTCACTGAATTCTGTCATTCTTCTCCAATCCATGGTTTTCAGTCACTGGTGGGCAACATTACTCTACCACGACTGCAAACAGTGGACAGTTGGTAGGTAGTCCTGCAGGACGCCTGTCTCGAGCCAAGGCTACTTGGAACATCTCTCCATGGAGGAACAATGAAGACATGAAGAGAAACTATAAATCTTTGGGACTTGTGCTCCAACAGCTTTGTTTAAAGGCCTGAAAGTGGCGACGTCTCTCCCAGAGCTCCAGCTCAGTGACATCTATGTGTGCCTTGTATGCTTCAGCTGACGCTGCTGCCAGGATGAAAGCTGTCAAACCGAGCACAGCTACATGTTCCACCTGGATGGGTAAATAATGTGTTTGAGGTGAGAACAATCAGGAAAGCTCGCCAGCGGCTTTACTTCCTGAGGAGGCTGAGGAAGTTTGGCATGAACGCCAACATCACCTCAAATTTCTACAGGTGTGCAGTCGAGAGCTTGCTGACGAGCTGCATCACAGTTTGGTACGAAGCTGCTCTGCCAGCAGCCGTAAATCACTACAGAGGGTGAAGGCAGCAGAGCACATCACTGGCACGAGGCTTCCTGCCATTCAGGACATTTATCTCCAGCGGTGCCTCCATAAAGCACACAGCATCATCAAGGACCACAGCCACCCAGCACATCAGCTGTTCTCCTTGTTACCATCGTTACAGGAGTCTGTCTGCTCGGACTACAAGACTCAAAAACTGTTTCTACCACCAAGCCGTACGACACCTCAACCACAACACTTAAACACACACAACACAGCACTCAGAAGCTACCTGCAGCTTCACAAGTACTCTGTTTAATCTGCACTGGTCACTCCACTTTATTGTCATTGATATTTATATTTAAAAGTGCAATACTGAAATTTTCTGCTGCTCATTCCTGTGCAATGTCCCATCTGCCCTCCCGTCATATTTCTCTTCAAGATTTTCTTATTTAATCACTAGTGTACATATATTTATAGATACAAATATATTTAGTCATCTTTTCTCTTTTACCATGTCTCTCTAATATTTGCTCCTTACTATTTTTCTATTTTCTTTATTATTTTATTTTATTATATTTTCTCCTACTGTATCAAGCTGCCGAGTGACTGCTGCTCGTCAAACACATTTCATTGCAATGTTGACCCTGTGCTAACTTGCATATGACAAATAAAACTGAAAACTGAAAAGAAGAAACTGGTCGTTGTTAAAGGAAAGGTAATCTCCACATAAGCAGCTTAGATGACCTTCCACGTGTAAATCTTACAATGTGTTGACTTGGACATGAACAGTGTAGGACCAGAAAAGTCCCAGCAGTGTTAATTTGTCACATTAATGTAAAATGAAGTATTTTTCTGATGTTGGGTTAATCCTTCCTACAGTTTAAATGAGCCGTCACTGATGTTCACATGTGGCAGCCATACTCTACGGCTTCTGTAAATAAACACTGATTACTGAATCCAGTTTTGGCTACATTAAACTCAAAGACGTTCAAAGGATGGCTGGAAAGCTACAGACTGCAGTACTGTTTGGCACCAGTAGCAAAGTATGTCTGTTGTGGAGTTGTAGACATGTAACTTGAACATGTTTGTAACTTTTTACTAGCATTTTGTTTACTATGTTTCAGATCTATGGCACTAAATGGGGGACTGACCACGTTTTTGACCTTGACTGGACTTACTGGGTCCAGTAAAGATATCATAGCCAAAGGTGGCTCTGCTTCCAGTTCTGGCTTATAGGAAGATCTCTGAAGGTTGGGTGTAATCCTCTCCTGACTTTGGATCACTCTCTTAGATCTAAACCTCCAGCTCTGGACTCGCCATCCTCAAAGACTGCTCCATAAGAACACAGGCATGTGTGAACAGCCCACTCCTCCTTTGGTCAATGGCACACACTTTTAGACGATGTGTATTCAGCATCTGGCAAGAGTGGAATCAACTGGGGCTCTTTCTAAATTGGCGTCACCATTGATTGTGGTGGTGGCAGCAGCTCATTCTGCTGGCTCTGTGTAACAGGGTCATAAATCACATTGTTATAATGTGTTCTAAACCCCCAAACTGCTCCTTTTATACCTGACTTTTAGGACCTCCAAGCCTGTAGTTGTGTTCATTATCAGTTAGAGCCCCTCCTCGTTCTTTTCTTCTTCTTCGGTGCAATCCTATAAATACAGTGTACCCCTTTTGCCTCTCCCCTTTTCTACAATCCCCCTGTGGGAGAGGTGGGTGTCATTTCTTTCCAACACTTTAAAACACACATATAATGCATATTTAGCCACCTGGATGTTTCTGGTTGCAATTTTAGTTCGATTATTGTCATTATTAAGCCTGTTTTTGTTAGATGTTATAAGTGTGTCGTATGTGTGTATCATAAATGTGTTTTAGGCGCCATAAATGCTAGCATGAATATATACTCCTTGCTAGCTTGGGAGCTGTGGTGGGTTGAACTAACCCTCTTCCCCACTGTTTGTATTTGGTTGTAGGAGCTGGAGTGGGCAAATTATTTACTGGGAGGTCTTTCTTTCTTTTACCTTTTTTATCAGACACAACGCAGAATCACACCGGTTACATCTGCAGCTCATCCATCACCTGTTCTTCCCATCACTTAATGTTTTTGCTGCAAGACGTTGGAGTGAGTGCCATCTATTTTGCTGTTGTTTGGAGGCATTTTAGTTCAGTGAGAGACAGGAGGTCACGCAACAAACTGCTCAAACGAGTGGAAGCCGCTGCCCTCTGCTCGTCAGCTGGGAAACCTGGATCTCCCTTGTTGTGTTAACAGACCTCTCTGCATTGAATCATACCTGTTATTAACCTCTGTCTCTCTTCCACAGCATGTCTTTATCCTGTTTTTCTTCTCTCACCCCAACCAATCACAGCAGATGGCCCCGCCCCTCCCTGAGCCTGGTTCTGTCGGAGGTTTCTTCCTGTTAAAAGGGAGTTTTTCCTTCCCACTGTCGCCAAAGTGCTGCTCATAGGGCGTCATATGATTGTTGGGTTTGTCTCTGTATCTATGAAGCGCCTTGAGGCGACTTTTGTTGTGATTTGGCGCTATATAAATAAAATTGAATTGTCAGGGTCAAAGTTCAGAGGTAAGTTTGTTTAGCAAATGAATGACAATAAATCATACATGTTTGCTGATTCACAGATTGACAGCCCGGAGGAACAGGGCTGTGTCGTTCCTGTGATGTGATTCAGCTTTATTTTAGTATTCATTTATTTTATTAGCTTTATTTCAGCCACTCAAACAAAACAACATTATATTAAAACAGAGTGCAGGTCTCATCCAACCATAGTTAAATATGTGCCAACTGAATCAGTACGTTTCATGTAGAAATATCTGTGGCAACCTTTTGTTGCAGCAATGATCTCAAAACACAGGGGGGGGGCTAAGATGAATGTCTGCTGTGAGGACAGGGGGTGTGCATGTGCTCAAGTCACGTGACACGTCATTTACGCAACATTTGGTCGATTTCAAAGTTACAGTGAGATAAAATCATGTTATGGATTGCACTCAGTATATTGTGCCGACATGGTGAGATTGTGTCTGTCGAGCCGAGGAGAGCGTCGCAGTGCCAAAAGCTGTAAAATGAACTATCAGGCTGGAGTGTGCTGCCACAGCACAGAGCAGTCACAGAGTCCTGCAGGCAGAAGAGGAGTGATCGTGTTAGCCACCTTACAAAACAAAAAGACATGAAGTGAAAAGCAGAGCGCAGAGTGAGGCAGAAGAAGACAGACTGGGCCAAGTCCTGCATGTGCGAGAGCGAGCGAGACCCGGGACAACGTCATCCGCCTCGCCTGGACTAGTCCGCCGGCCGGAGGAGGGACAGTGGCTGCACTGTGCAGCCGAAGACTCACTTTGATCGCGCAGGAAACGAGCGACGCAACCGGTCCACCGTCCGTGCAAACCGCGCCAGGCAGCGTATTGCACGCTGGAGGACACCGAGGAAAGTCACAGTAGGAGCGGCGCTTAGTGAGAGGTGATGTCGGGGGGACATGGCTTCTTCTCCGGTCACCCCAGCATCGCTTGAAGGAGAAACACCTTCACCCACCGGGAACGAGGAGCCCGCGACCACCCGACAGGTACGACACGCCTCCGAGACCCTCTGCGCGCCCGGTAACGTTGTAACGTTTTACCGAAGTTCATTCGCAAACACACCAGTTTAAGATGGACCCGAGAATCAGCACACGGGAGCACTGGTGTCTGACTCAGCAGAAACGGCGCGACGTGCGTGTAATGCTTCGTATTTGATAACGATGGAATAATTCTTTAAAATAAGCACACAGATAAACACTGGTGGGTGGAAAAGTTCGTGTTTTGGTGAAATGAGTCCCGCCTAGTCCGGTCTACACCTCATTCAGCAAACATCTGAGTCACCCTGAGACGCCAGTGCGCGTCCTTCTGATGCAAAAAGCCGTAAGTGACACGCTGTTTACACGCAGGAGCAGTTTAACACATGCAGGTTGTGCCAGTAGGCGTTTCCTTCAATGTGACACCAAACGTGTAAATCAGTGCTGGGAGCGGATGTTGGACCTGATCAGTCTTAATCTGACAAACTGTAGTTCCTGCTCTGTTTCTAATTCAGCCCCATGACAGACAACCAGCATGTTCTCCTGTCACGTGTTATTGACACGCACATATTTAGTCCGTGTGTGGGATGTTAAAGGTGAGTTTGTTCAGGGCACGATCAGACTGAGGCCATTTCAACAGGTGCAAGGAAGTGTTAGTGTGGTTACTACGGCAGCACTGATGCCCTGATGAGTGCACATGGCTGGAATGAAAAGTCAATGCTATGTATAGCATGAACTACTTGTTGTCTAAGGCGGTGCAGAGAGTGAGCAGGAAATATCTGAGGTTGGATATTTCAGTACATACAGAGCTGTGCAGAGACATTAGGATCTTAAACTATTGTCTGTATCTGGCAAAGCGAGAATCTGAGCCTTGTGTACAAACTGTCTGGTGTTTGTTCTGGCAGGAATATGAAACTACTGTGCACAGCATGCTTATTAAGATGGCCCAGGACCAGGTCATCTTGCAGGATGGTAGTGTTACATCGAGAAGGTTCCTCTTTAATTGTTGGATTTCTGTGTGAGTTTTCTCCCTGTGCCTCTGTGGCCTCTCCCCACAGTATCTGTGTTTGTGTTTAAAGTGTTTAAAGTACAGCACTAGATGATCGTATGGGTGAATGTGACTTGTTGTAAAGCACTTTGAGTTGTTGTCTATATAAAGTCTAAATGGAAATCCACTTATGTGCAGAGGACCAGAAGATCCAGCGCATCGAAATAAAAAGTTCTTTGCTTAAACAATGAATTGTGCGATAAAATATTAATTTACAAATTCATTTTTAAGTTATTTTATTTATTCAATACAAAAGTAATTTATTATCTAGTAATTTAATTGAAAATAAAAAAATGTATAAATCAGTATTTGAAAATAAATTATTATTCCATTAATAAATACTTCAAATCAGAAAAAAAAGAAATAAAATCTCAATAAAAACCTCACATCAAAAATCCTTTTCCTGTGTCGTCTCATGTCCAACATCTGTGTAGGCAGAGTGTAAACACAGAGGCTGAATGGCCTTTGGTATCGGTGCAAAGCTAAGACTGTCTAACCAATGACAGAGCTCCTTACCTCGCACCGGCTAATTTGCATTGCTCCGGGATTTTGGAAATTTATCCATTTATTCATTATGATGTGGTTCAGCATCATAATGCTGAACCACAGAAACACACACACAACCTGCAGCTGCAGAAGCCAGCGAAGAAAAAAGAGGCAAACACAGCGCGGACCCGACGACACACCAAAATCTGACTCTGACACGTCGGGTCCGCGCTCTGTGTTCACGTTTGTATGCAGAATCCGTAAACCTGCTCCCAGTTACTGTTTTAGCTGCATGGTGTTTGACGACATGTTGTGAGGTTTAACCTGAGATGCTGGCGTTTCAGGCATAATAACGTTAATTTACAAATCGACGCAGGATTTTAATGAATCAATATCACTTTATTCAATTTAGCATGGATTGTAATCAGAAAAGCGATAGTCAAAACCCACCCCTAATCAAGAACTTGCAAAGTAAAAACATGCTCCATGTCAGGTAGCCCTTTTGTTATTTACATTTAAAAAGAGGATTAGTGTTACTGTGCGCTGGCTGAGTCTGTTTCTTTTCTTAGAAATAGTTTCTCCTGCCCTGGAGAAAATCCACTTGCATGGAACAGAAGAGGCTGTGGAGTGCAGGAACCACACTGCAAGTTGGTAGATATGCAGGTATTCCTGGGTCCTGCAGACTATCACCTAACAACAATAAACAAAATGATTTTCTAAACTGTGTAGCAATGTAATGTACGTATAGTGTCAAATACATTTTTGTAGTCTTCATTAGCTTTAATTCACATGGAAGTGTTCCTGAAGTCATATGCTGTAATGATATTTACATTATGAAAACATGATTTTGGACATTTCAGGTTTTTCACTTCGGCAGATAAAATGAATTGAGCAAAATCAACTCAAAATATTCCCACACGCCAGAACGTCCTCTCTTCCTCGCTGGCTCCATATCTGTCAGTGGAATGATCACCTCTTCGCTCTCTGTCACCATCAACACACTCCACGAATCCCGTGGATGATTCACTTCCTTATATCTGTTTGAATCAGGTACCGAAGCAGTTACGTGCGTAATGAAGCTTCGGACGTCACTGGTCACGTGACTTTTGCCAAACGAAGCAAGCCTCGACACAGTGCTTCTGAACCAGTGTGTTGTTTTTTTCGACACATGCTCCGGAGCGTCAGCTTCAAGCGGGCCATCACTATCCCCCACCCTCATTCAGATCTGGCCTTTGGAACTATTTTGGTCTTCATGTGACGTATGACCCTGAAGGTAAGCGCGTCATGGACTAAAGTAAAACAGTATGTTGGATGTGCCACGCAATGCTCAATTACATGGGTGGGAACTAGTGTGTTAGCGCAGTTAGCTCGTTAACGTGTTGGCCGTCTAGCCCCACGCACGGGGCGATCCGCGGTCGCTCGTTAACGGAGATTTGCCGTGTTGTGGCGTTAACGTCATTTCAGATTAACGCTGACAGCACTAGTGGGAACACAACGAATATGACTGCACATTTACTCCGACATCATCCTGGTGCAAAGACAAGTGGAAGCAGACAAAACAACAAGCACCATGCTACAAACTTTACCCGAGTCATTTAGACAGCCGTTAGCACAGGATTCTCCTTATGGGGACCTGATATGTTTAATATGCTGCTGAGAATATAGCCCAGAAGAAGCGTATAGTAGAGCTTTTATTTTGAAAGAGACATTTCTCTGTAATAAACTCTTTTCCAAAGATGAGCGATTCCTCCATCAGATAGATTTATTTATTTTTTATTATTTTGTTGTTTCAGCAACATTAAATTTAAAAACTGTACTTTTAAGTTAAAATATATATTTATAATTTTAATAACTGACAAATTAAAAAGGCATGAACATTTTTTTTGTATCGAAAAAATATCGAACCGTGACACCAAAGTATCGAACCGAACCGTGAATTTTGTTTGTCGTTGCACCCCTAATATATGTGTGTGTGTGTATTTATACATCAATCCATTTTCTTGCTTATGGAGTTCAGGGCCTGGGACCTACTCCATGTCAGCTTTCAGTGTTTATGAACATGAACATTATGAACTCATGACTCCCTTGGGAAGCCTATGGTTTTTCATAGGCAGGGGATATTTGTTTTATCACAGTTCATTACCAAACAGAGCAGGGTTCTAATTGATTTGTGGCTTTTAGGATATTATGTATAGGTGTGTAAAAGTGGAGTGAATATAATTACAAACAGCAATGCTAGTGGAGTGATGACAGACAGGGCGGTTGGGGGGTGGTGAACAGTTTGCCAACAGTTCTCCCCTGTAGAGAAGGACATCTGCCATTTCTTTTTCCTTTTAGTCAAACAATTCAGGTAGTGATGAAAGAAAATCAGACTGTGGCAGTGCTTGCAGCAGGTAACGGAGTGATAATGCAGAGTTTTTACTGCAGTGGACAGTCCCTAGTGTGACCATCGCTGGAACCAACCAGCTGATTTACACCATGGCAGCAGTTATCAGTGAAGTTCTTGGCTGCAACATGAACAATCTCAAGTAGCAATGCTACTGAACTAAATTACTGGATCGGATATCGGAGAAAAATAAAAAATGTAATCCGATCCATTAAATATCACGAAAGCACCTCACAAAACTTGCAACACGCCGTAACTCACCTCAGAACGTTAGCACGTCGGAGCAGTGTGCATCACGTGATAGAGCAGCTGTGGCATGCGGGACCTGTCGGTGGTCTGGATAGCATGTGGAGCTTCGCTAGCAACCCCGCATTTCATCTCCGACAAAGTTATCCCCGAGAGAAGTAAAGCAAGTGTGTAAGTCCATCTCTGAATGTTTGTAAAGCATTCCTGCGTTAAGCTTACCAAGCGACTGCCTCTTCTTGCTGCTACTTCAATCATGAAACTGCTTAATGATCAGCTGATCGGCTTTTCTGTCTCGAGTCCGTCTCTCTTCTTTGTTTTTGGCCCACTTTGCACCAGAAAGAGGAAACCAGCGGCTGAACAACAGCAGCACGTTTAAGCTTGATCAGCTGTTGTTAGAATGTATTTAATATTACTTTCTACACCAGGATCTTTTTCTACGTAGCTGACGGCTGGTAACTGTGCAGGGGCGGATCTAGCAAAGTTTAGCCAGGGGGGCCGATAGGGCATGAACAGGGAAAAGGGGGCACAAAGACATACTTTTCTTTCTTATTCTCATTTAAAATGTCTAGCTTTTAATAAATAATTATCTGACACCCAAAGTTTTAATTTGATGTAAAATGAATAGAAGTCAATTACTGTATATAGTGACTATTAAGTCTAATATATATACCCTAGTAAGCTATAGTACTTTTTCCTTTGGGAAGGTACCATCTGTGCAGTCTGCAATTTTGTTGAAGAAAGATGTTGAATCTATTTAATATTTCTTGAAAAATAATTGATTTCTGTGCATTTTTTTTTCACACTGCATCAAATTAAGGTTGATTACGTCGATTAAGCATCATGAGGTGGAGCGTGAGGGGTGGTTCCCTATATTTTATTTATTTATTTTTGTTGTTGCTGGGAGTTGGAACCCTATTAGTTAGGTTGCTTAATATTTACGCTAAGTACTCTTTAAAATACCAGAATAGGGAGGATGGTGTAGGTTTAAGTTTATTAGATTGATCAGTGTTGCTGAACTATGAAATATTTTTTTTGTATACAGGTATAACAGAATAGCTTTAGTGTAGTTGTTGTTTTAAACTTGAGTATGAACTTATACAAAATGCAGCAAGATATTTAAAAAACAGTTTTGTTGATTAAAAAACACTATATCGGATTCATATCGGTATCGGCAGATATCCAAATTTATGATATCGGTATCGGACATAAAAAAGTGGTATCGTGCCATCTCTAGTTTTTACTGCAGTGGACAGTCCCTAGTGTGACCATCGCTGGAACCAACCAGCTGATTTACACCATGGCAGCAGTCATCAGTGAAGTTCTTGGCTGCAACATGAACAATCTCAAGTAGCAATGCTACTAAACTTGCTGGAGAACTTTTAGTTCAGGCCACTTGATAAGTTTCACACAGTACTGCATATTATTTTATTAGGTTGGCACAAATGTAGGATTGTGTTTGTGATATCACGATGTGTCTGTTTCCTTTTCATATTACACTAAAGAGATCATCGCCTACAAGCCTCCGTAAACGAACAGCATGTCTATAAAAGCCCATTCATCATCCGGCCCTCCTGCTCAAACACAACCATGTAGCGCTCATCCCTCCACCCGTCTCATTCAGCATCCACACACATGTTGCAGGGAACGGGAAATAGAGTAGAGCAGCAAAGCTTGATTTTCTTTAGGATTGGTTAAACTAAAAGACGTTGACAAGGAATTTTAAGGGTTTTAGGAAGCATAAAACCGAAATCAGTTGTATTGGATACGAGTATAAATGAGTGCTTAGGCTCATGCAAGAAAAAACATCTTAGACAGGATATGACAAAACGTACTGTGATACAATTCTTCATTACTACAGCTCATTGAGTGCTTTTGTAAAAAGTCAAATCTGTGTGCTCCATTAAACCCTGTAGAAGTTGTTTCGAATGCTGACAGTGGACAAACAAAGTTGTCATTTAGCTTAAACATTAACAGTAGAAAAGGCCCGATAGGAATCTAACATCCTTGGAATCAAGCTGTGGGAGTGAGTTTTGAAACCTTTCTGTAGGACTGCTTTAAACTTGCCTTCTTGGTGATGTGTTGTCTGATGTCTTGTTTGACTTGAGCAGATTCTTTACGTGCTTTAAGTTTCTAACACATTTGCTTTAACCAGTAATTGAAACTGCTGAGTAGGAAGTACTAAAGTGGGTGTTGAGCATGTTGGGTGTGTCCTTATTACCTGTTTCGATGTTTTCTTTTAATTGAAAGCGTTTCATGAATATGAAATGCTTCTGCGTAATGTTAAACGTTATAAAATATTCTTATGATTTAAACTCTGTATTCATGGCTTATTCTTTCCTGGCCTTTCCTGTAAGCACTTTTATGCTCGGTGGTAAAATATCACAGAACTAGCAGTTTGGCGAGTGTCATACCGCCTGGATTAGTGGCTCAGCTGGTAATTCAGAGATTTATGTAGCTTAGTTTGCTGTGTCATGCTGATTTGGGGAGACTGGACACAGACCTGAGTCATTCTCTTCTGGGTGATCACAGTGGTTACTCTCCTCCCTTCCTCATCTCACCCTGCAAAGAAATCTGCCTTGACCTCTTCCTCTGTGTTAGTTTGCTGTCCTTTCATTAGCTAGCATTAGGTCTCTGTCTCATTCTCCTCTCCTCCATGAATTTATCCCCACTGATCCCATTACATGCTTGTCCTGCAGACACACCAGCAGATGACAAACCATCCATTATCTTGGACGGAGGTACACGTAGCGATGAATTAGGCAGCAATAAAGCTTTTATTCAGCTGCAGTTATTTGTCTTTCACAGAGATACGTTGGGTTGAACACTGTTGCACTGCTGTAATAGAAACATGTACACACTAGTGATGGGTCGGTCGCGAACGAAATGGCTCTTAGAGCCGGATCTCTGACATGAACGACGCGAGTCGGCTCCTTATCCCGAGCCGTGGGGTTTTTTTTTCTCTTTCTCTCACCCTCTCTCTCTCTCTCTCGCACTTTTTCCCGCTTCACTCCGCACCTGAGCCTCGTGCTTTACGCTGGGCAGAGGGGGGAGGGGCGGTAGTTACACTCAGTAGCACAGGAACAGAGCGGGAGAGAGAGAGAGAGCAGGGACAACAACGTCACATTAGAAAGGTATAGTAATCATCCACAACTATTTTCAGTTGCAGATGATAAAGGACTCAGAAAGTTTATTCATGCAGACCCATATGACAGAGAATATGCATCTTCTTTTTGTTTTCATATTATAATTTATATTTAATTGTGTTGTGGTTTGCAGTGTTTTGTGTTGTTTCACTTTAAATTTGTAAAAGGAAAAAGCTGAAAATTTAAATAGTTAAAAGTTGAAATGTGAATAGTTGATTTTTGTATTATATGATTTCTTTATTACATTTTATGTGGAGTGAATAAATAAAAGAATATTTATGGTGGCCCCTAGAGACAAAACACATAAAAACTCCAAAACACGTACAAACACGTACAAACTCCGAAGCACATAAAAACTCAAAACACGTACAAAACACAACAGACGTGCTCCAGGATGCTGGGCGCAGTGTTGAGCTTTTATTACCTCGTGGCTACACAAGCCAGCAAGTACCAACGACCGGATTTGGTGTGTGGTAGTAACAGGTAAATGAACTTTTTTTTAAATTATTTGACTATATATGAGTGCTTGTGTATAAATACACAAACAATACACATGTGCTTTCAATTGTGTAATTTAAGTGATCTAGTAGCTCTGCTTTGGAAGTTCAGTTCATGCTAGAAATGTGTTTTGGAGTTTGTACGTGTTTTGTCTCTAGGGGCCACCGCATATATTTATATATAAACATATATAAATAAAACCACTTTTTTTTTTTACATTAGTAATTCCTTTTGTGCATAATTTTATATTATTGTTAATAATAATGTAAATTATTGCAACAAAACAACCTGAAGAGCCGGTTCTCTAACAAGAGCCAGAAATCCCATCACTAGTACACACTGACTATAACATCAAATGTGAAGTCGTGCAGGCCGTGGTCATTTTTTAACATGTCTCTTCCAGATTGGACGTGACCTCACATTTATCAAACATACTTTATAAAATCAAACAGTTAGAAATGACATTCATTACTTCATTATGTAACATGTGATCTAAACAGCCCTCACAGCACATTTGTTTCCAAAGCAAAGTAAATTGAAATAATTGTGCCAATAAATTAGATTTGAAAGCTCTTATTCTAATTTTCTGTTTTGATGATATTTGGGATATGCTGTTTATGTAGAACAGCTAAAACTAGTTCTTTATATTCCCATATAAATGATAAACACATATTATTTACAAAACACTGCCCGGTGGACGCCAAAGGACGGCCTGTTTTGATTACGCTGGGATCTTTTTGGAGCGCACATTTTTGGTCTACGATCAAAGCTGCCACACCACGCTGGATTAATCTCCCAGTAGCTGAGTTTATGAAGTCATAAGAAAGGAATGTCCCACATGTTCCTGGTGTTACACCATATTTGGACTGGGACACCTTTGCTAACCTCTGTTGCTCAATGACACACTGATTTGAATCTGGAGGTGCTGGCGACATATTTGCAGCAGTGTGGGTTCACAGAGGCTGTTTGGACTCTGAGCATGTGACACACCAGTAGCGTGCCACGCTGGGCCTCTCGGGGTGGCGTACAGTGTCACTGTGTGTGTCTATTTAAGAGTTTGTCGTGTAAATGAGGACAACCAAGATATGTGAAGTATAGAGTGGTGTACCACAGTGACAGGTTAATGTCAGTGTGAGTGTGTAGCAGTTTGTGTGGCCAGAGAAGGTCAGCAGCCTCCAGAGGACAAAGCGCTTGTGTTCTTCCACAATCGCCCGTTTGATCAGACAGATCATTTGGCATCTGTCAGGCTAAAAACAACAACGCAACATGAAACCAAGCATACGCTCTGCAGTCCTGCAGCTAACTGCTGACAGTCTGTCTGCTGTAGGCTGAAGAAATCAGGGGCTCATTCATCTGCACCTGTCAGCGTCTTTATGCTAACAATAGATCAAACAGTATGTGTCCACAGGATGTGTAATGTTGAAGGTTACCGTACATCCTTATCTCCAGCACTGAGAATCAGTTATCACTGATCGCTGTCTCTGCTTTGTTTTGACATATTTCATATTTATATATTTCATATTTATAAGGTAAATACCCTACAACATTACAGAGAAGAAGAAGTAATCCCAGGCTCGGTGAGGGGCAGCCATCTGCCGTCACCAGCTGGAGGTGATGAGTGGAAGACTCGATAGGCCACTCTTATTTTCATCCACTGCTTTGTTACCTCGACACGATGTTTTGGATCATCGTCATGCTTGAACATCCATCTTCATGGGACGAAGGTTCCTCGTCACAGTACGATACGCGGTCCTGTCTATTGGCCCCTCCATGCAGGGAGGTCATGTTGTGCTCTTAGCAGAAAAGTGACCCATGTTTCCACCGCTTTACTGTGGGGGCGGTGTTCTTTGGTTTTTAGTGATTGTAAAGAAGTTTTCACAGACAAACCATCACAAAAACCCCATTAAGTGCCAACATAACATAAACCTGTAGTTTTAAAATTTTTAAAAAACTTCTCAACAGAAAATCTGTTTAAACAAAAAGGTTTTGAAGTGCTTTTTAAAAGAATTGACAGAGTCAGCTGTAGACTGGTGCAGAGCCTTGGTGGTTTCTCTAATCCAGCACAGAGGCCAGTACATTAATCTAAATGCAATGACGGAAACGCATTGATAATTTCTTCCAGTTCAGCAGAGGAGACCATGTTTCACAATTTAGAAATGTTAGGAGTGAGATAAAGATTTTACACAGTTGAAACTCAGAGAAGACTCAAACATTACACCAAGATTTTGAATGCTGAACTTAGCATGTGAACAAAAATAGAATAGAATAGAATGCATTTTATTGTCACTACACACATGCACAATAAGCTTCAGAGCATCTCCTATTCAGTGCAGACGTGGGAAAGAAAGGGGGTGAGTTGCACAGTTCTGCAGCACTATCTACAAATATAGAAACAAAACATAGTGCTATATATTACAGTGTGGGTTACTGCACGTAAATTAAGTGTTGCACTGTGGTGATGATAGTTGTGTAGTCTGTGTATAGAGGTCCTACATTGGGGGGTGGAACTGTGTTTATCATGTGTGAGTTCAGGCTGGTTATGGGTCTGTGGGTCTCCTTGCTGATGCACCTGTAGCGCCTCCCTGAGGGAAGCAGGTTGAACAGGTTAGAACCGGACTGGAGCTGTCATGGATAATGCTTGCTGCTCTGCTGAGGCAGCGGGAGGAATAAATGTCCATCAGGGAGGGGAGAGGGCAGCCGATGATCTTCTGTGCTGTCTTGACCACACTCTGAAGCCTCTATCCGCCTTAGTGCAGCTGCCGTACCATACCGTGATGTCAGCAGCAGGTTGGAGTTCAGCTTGTACTTCCTGAAGACTCGCAGGAAGTGCAGCCGCTGTTGGGCCTTCTTGACGACCGCTGAGATGTTGTCTGTCCAGGAGGTGTCAGCAGAGATGAGGACACCAAGGAACCGGGAGGTGTGGACCCTCTCTCCACACACTCCCCGTTGATGTAGAGGGGGGCCAAGTCAGTGCCTCCTGACGTTGACAATGACCTCTTTGGTTTTCTTAGTGTTCAGTCCCAGGCTGTTTTCTGAACACCATGCTGCCAACTTCAGGACTCTGTATGCTGATCCTTTCATCCGGGCTGGACTTCTTATTCTTGACTGAAACTTGGCTTTGCCCTGGTGAGTTCTTTTCTTTCTCAGAACCAACCCGATTCACCTTTCTAAGCTCACCCCAGTCCACTGACAGAGGTGGAGGGCCAGCTTCAGTTTTTAAAAACAAATTCACTGTGGTGTGCCTCAAGGATCTGTGCTCGGCCCAGTTCTTTTTCCTTGTACATGCTGCCTTTGGGAGTAATACTTAAAAAATATAACATTTCCTCTCACTGCTACGCCGACGACATAAAAATTTATTTCCCTTTGACATCAGATGTCTCTACGTCTCTGGAACCCCTATTTGACTGTCTAAATGAGGTACAAATGTGGTCACGTCTCTCACACTGAACGAGGATAAGACAGAAGTTATAGTTTTTGATAGTCACACCCCGCTGGAACAACTTACTGATGCCTTAGGGCCCCTTGGTAGCCATCTCTCACTCACTGTTAGAAACCTTGGTGTTTTCCTGGACAGCTCAAGAAATCGACCTCCTCTGTGGTAAAAAACAGTTTCTACCAGCTGCGTCAGATATCTAAAGCAAAGCCATACCTCCCTTTGAAGGACCTTAAAAAACTCATTCATGGTCTTATCACTTCCAGATTAGACTACTGTAATTCTCTCTACTCGGGCCTCCCACCTTCCTCTATTCACCGGCTCCAGTTAGTTTGAAATGCAGCTGCGCGTCTCTTAACTGGAACTAGAAATTATGCCCACATCACACCAGTTTTAGCCAACCTACGTTGGCTCCCTGTTGATTATCGTACCAATATTCAAAATTCTTTTGCTTACCTTTAAAATTTTAAACAATTTAGCTCCCAGCTATCTATGCGAGCGCCTCCATTTGTGCATCCCTAATAAGGCACTTAGATCTTCCAATCAAATGCTCCTGACGCAGCCGAGGTCTCGTCTGAAGTCCAGAGGTGATCGGGCCTTTGCTGTCGTAGCTCCCAGACTCTGGAGTACCCTCCCTCTTTATATTCGTTCCTCCGAGTCCATCCAGTCTTTTAAATTGCATCTTAAAACTTAGTCTGGCTTTTGATCCAAACTAGTATGTTATTTCTATTTTGTTTATTTATTTATTTATTTTGATAACACTTCTGAAGCGTCAGAGCTGTCCTTGCCTGTGATAGAGCTGACCTGCCATAGGACACTGGGAAGAGTGTAAATCCAGGCTGAATTCCTTGTGTTGGACAGTATTTGTGTGCAGCAGCAGAGCGCACAAATCAAACTGTATGTTTTGGTAAGCCTGGCCTTCTTGTACTGGATGTCAGTGAGCCAGTAGCTGGTGAGTTCATCACATTAACATCTTTACAAGCAATTTCACTAGCTGGGACCACATCCTCAGTTACGATGAGCGATGATGGATGAGGGAGCGTGTACTGGTGCTGCAGTGTGGGGAAGGCCTCAAAGAGGACCGGCAGCGGCTCCTGGGGGGCATGAAAATGAGAACAGAAGGTATTGGTGAAGGGGGCATATATAAACTGAGGCGGCGAGAATGAGGTGTGGTCCCACTCCTGAAATTCAGATAATATCTCCACTTAGAATAAACTGGGTCAAAGAAAAAGTGCCTCTGATTGGGCTGCTTTCTACAGTTGGCTGTGAGTCCATTGCAGGGCATCAAACATGGATAAGGGGTTGTTTCAACAGTAATTCTATGATGAAAAATTAACGAGGCATTTATCAGGATCTATATTTAATTTAATATCTATTTAACATATTTAATCAATATAAAGCTCAGTGTCTATTTCTTAGCTTGTAAAGTTGTGAAATTCATGGCAGATTCACTTCTTGGCTGTTTTGCGTTTTATTAGATAGTTGATAATAAAGAGTGTCTTTGCCTGTGGCTTTGTTAAGACTGCAGGTTTTTGTCCGCCTGACCTTTGGTGACCTTGGCGAGCTCAGGATGAACAGGCTGTCTGCTCTGTTTGGGTGTGATGCTGCCTGCAGAGACAGTCTACTCTCATGCAGACACAACATCTTTACTGATATAACGTGGTCGTGGTCTCTGTTCTTCCTTATTAAATAATAGTAAAATGACTCTGCAGTTTTGATTCAAAATGCACCAGGTCTGCTCAGTCTGAATCACACCGTTAGAGCCAGACCAAATGATTGGAGCACCAATGTTAGCACTCAAAGAGTCTAAGCTGTACCACTACCAGCTTTGGCCAGTGCAGGAGTGAACATGTAGATCCATGTTCTACTGAGCAGACACTGAGCAGAGGCAACATGCAGTAAATGAATTAGTGGTCTCCACATGTTTGCACCCAAGGTTTCCCTGCTTTTGTGAGCTGAGCTGTTTTAATATTTTCCATGTATTAGATGATACTGTCCAATGCTTCCAGGGTTGTGAAGATGGAAAAAATGATGTTGCAGTCGTTGCTGAAGTGTTGGTACCATTTGAAGGAAGTCATTAAAGCGCCAGAGCGAGCAGACAAGGCAAGCACTCAAAGAATGTGGAAGGCAGTCGGGGAAAGTTGCCATGGACAGACTTGATTCCTCCCAGCCCCAAACAGCTTTTATACTGTGGACAAAAATACATGAAAGTGTGTGTGTGTACCTGTTTAGATGTCTCTGTGGGGACCAAGAATTGGAATGTTACTATACTTGTGGGGACCAACAGTCATTTATGAGGACAAAAGTGCCTCACGAGTTTGAGACTCACAATGTGGTTCTAGTGTCAGGGTTACAGTTAGGTTATGGTTAGGTTTAGGTTGAGCGTTAACCATCCATTATTGATGGTTACAGTGAGCGGCTAGGAAAAGGATCATGTCAACTAGGTGTCCTCACTAAGATATCAAAACTAGAATGTGTGTGTGTGTGTGTGTTAGTGAAAGGAACTGTAACTGGTCCCAGTAGCAGCAGGATACAAACGCCATAATGACACAGCTGCCTCTCGTCTGCCTTGTGAGTGAAATAAGATATTTGGGACCTTTGAATAGTTTTTTGAAAATATTTTTTTGTTTAAAGAAAGGAAAGAGAAGTTTAATCCTTTAACTATTTAACTGTTAGGTGTCAATCCCTGGGAGGGTTTCCCCCTTTTATTTGGCGTGGAGTCAGAATTATGGCTTCTCCACACTGTGGAAGTAGCTCTTTGACACAGTCGAGCAGTCATTGGTCATAACAGGATCATTTAAGACTCGATGATGAATAAGACTGTTGAAGTGCATGAGAAGGATCTCATATAAAACAGTCTGTGTCTGCTCCTCAATTCAATTTAATTCAGAAGACCCCTATGAGTGCAAGATCAAAGAAACAGTTCACCCTGCCTGGGATAGTGTTACCAGGGCCCTGCCCTGGAGCCAGGCCCGGGGAGGGTGCCAGAAGCTGTACATCTGGTGGCCGGGCACTGGTCCATGGGGCCTGGCTGGGCACAACCCGAAAAAGGGACATGGGCCCATTCTTATGCAGGCCCACCACCTGCAGTGGGCGCCATAGGGGTCGCATGCAATGTGTGCCACGTGGCAGCCAGGATCAGAGGCCATGGTGGACGGATCCCCGGCTACCAAGACCAAGACTAGACTTAGTGTCTCATAGTCATTGAAGAACTCTGACTTGCTTCCTGTTCTAGTTGTTCTCTGGAAAAAAATCTGCAGGTCAAACAGGTGCACATACAAAGAGCACATTATTGATTAAAGCCTGGAAAACAACTGAGGCATTTGTCAGCCCGGCACGCTTGAAATGTCCAAGTGTTGAAAACAGTTTTCCATTCGTCACCTCCCCAATGTCCACCAGATGGAACGTGTTTCTAAGATCAAGCTTAGTGAAGATTATTGCTCTATGTAGTGGCTAAAAGCTCCAGCTGAAGCTGTTCTACAGTGGCTGGATGCAAAGCCCAATCACCATATAACACAACGCCTCGCAGATTCATTCCCCATTCTGACTCTGGGATGTGTTGCACTCAGAGAGAGGAAATGTTTGCTGCTATTAGCGTGAATGCATCCCTCCCCGATGGCTAATATAAGCCCCCATGGTGGTATTGTCAATCCTCACAAGAACAGTAGGAAGCGCCTGAAGAAACCACCCAGCGCTGAAACCCTCTTAAACAGCCAAGCCAGACCACCAGGATGGCTGAGCCATCATACCCAGTAGCCGAAGGTATAATCTAAAGGGGACTGTTTTGTGCAGGCGAAAAAGAGTCAGGAATGCTGTGAGCAGGGCTGTGGAAGCTCTGCCATAGCCACCACCAAACAACTGAGTTATTTTTACACATCGGCTAGCATCTGGCCAATCCACCACCTTTCATTGCTCATGCCGTTACAAAACAAACAAACAAAACAAAACCCATCAACCCATAAATACGAAGAATCACTGTCGGCCCACCGGGCAAATGCCCAGTATGCCCGATTGAAGGCACTCACAGCTATGGCCTCTGACAGAGTGATGTAAAAGAGATGGAGTCCAGAGATAAACCCAGAATTGTTATATGTTGTACTAGAGACAACACACTCGTTTTGCAGGATCCACCTGTGTTATCGCACAGGGAGAATTGATGTGGCCATTCTTCAGTCCTTCTCTACCACTCCTCCTGAGTAAGTCTGCTCAGCTGCACTGACTTCTCACGATGTTCTTGATGAGGAAGCTGATCGTGACTTGTAGTTTCTTTCAGTATTCAGTTATGGCAGTGGTGTCCAAACCCAGGCCACGAGTGTCCTGCAGGTTTTAGACGTGTCCAGCTGATTTAAATGGCTCAACATGCCTTGAAGTTCTCCAGACACCTGGTAATGAACTAATCATTTGATTCAGGTGAGTAGACCCAGGGTGAGATCTAAAACCTGCAGGACACCGGCCCTCGAGGCCTGGAGCTGGCCAAGTTATGAAACTATTCTCAAGGCTAATGTAACAAGTTCTTCAAATGATTTCGTTTGCAGTACGTATTTTTCAGACCATAAGCTGCAGGGGATTATAAGGCACATTAAGCGAAACAAAGCAGCCAGATAAATCAAACTTTATTAAACTCATTCTTCTTGCTTCCTCCACTTCTCTACCATTGATTCATTAATGTTGAATTCTCTGGCAGCGGCTCTATTCCCATGTTGTTGCAGTATATTAATGACTAACCTCGTATTGTGGATGGATTATCTCAGTTGTTCTCCTGACTGAAGTTTGGTCCGTTTACAGCAGGGGTGTCAAACTCAAATACACAGTGGGCCAAAATTCAAAACTGGAACAAAGTCGCGGGCTAACGTTAATATTTATTGAAATATATTTATTCCTCCAGATATAAGAATGAATCTTTTCTTATGGACTCAAACACGTTTTGCTGAAAAACTGAATATGGAACAAGCAAAGCTTAATACTAAACAATATATATATTAGCTGTATAATACCAGTAGGCCAGCTCTGATAGTAATTTGGTATGGCTTCGCGGGCCAAATGTAATTAGGTTGCGGGCCAAATTTGGCCCACGGGCCAGAGTTTGACACCTATGGTTTACAGCAGGGGTGTCAAACTCCAGGCCTCGAGGGCCGGTGTCCTGCAGGTTTTAGAGCTCACACTGGGTCAACACACCTGAATCAAATGATCAGTTGATTACCAGGCCTCTGGAGAACTTCAAGAGATGTTGAGGAGGTCATTTAGCCATTTGAATCAGCTGTGTTGGATCAAGGACACATTTAAAACCTGCAGGACACCGGCCCTCGAGGTCTGGAGTTCGACACCTGTGGTTTACAGCATCCTGCCATGCGATTGCATTTGTCTCTAACCATCAGGAACCCTCACGTTAACTTTTATCGAGTGGAAAAGTGTTAGTGTTCGTCCTCCAGCTTCACTGTGTTTATGCTAACATAGCTGTGTCGCTAGCGATCACGTAGCACATCATTATATAGCAGCTAGCCCAACTTCAGTAACCCTACAAACGTCACTGCTGTTTAGTTTTCTGTCTTCATTTATGTTGGAAGTGACAGCAGAGCTGTACGTTTTAATTTTTTCAGCAATCTCTCAGTCAGAACATGCTATATCATGCTTAGCCACTAGCAAAACCAGTGAGCTACCTTCCGCTAACTTCCTGCTAACTTCCTGTTAACTTCTAAGTCCGTTAAATATAATAAATTCTGTTTTCATGGATGCCTGGATGTTAAACTTCATAGTTACACCTGGTAAAGCAGCAACACTGATCGTTTTATTAAATATGAAAGAATTTAGACAGTTTTTAACTCTCAGTGATGTCGCAGTGTTCGTTTGACTTTGGGTCCTGAAGGACGGAGTTTAGGACCCAGATTACTCCCAGATTTAAGAGCACCTTAGTCCAAAAAATATGGCAATAACGACGGCCGCTTGCATGTTCTACAAAAAAATGGTGCTTTGTTGTGTATCCGACGGACAAACACCAAACCAGTTCCACACCACTGAAGTTGCACCATTTTTACAAACCAATTCTGGTTCATGTGTTTCACTCAACGATCCGCTTTCCCCCTTCTCATTCTCTGTCACCGCCAAGCTTTTTTGGCCATGTGCGTATGAAAACAAAGGCACTGCGCATGCGCACTTTACCCATATTCTATCGCGATATTTTATTTTTTTATCGTTGCCCAACATTAAACCAGTATTACCGTGAACAGTATAATGTGGCACAGCCATAGGTGGGCTGGTAGGAATGCTGCGGAGGGAGGAGAGAATGGGTTAGCCAGAGTCTAGAGTGAGATGTACACTTACAGAGAGAGTCGAAACCATCCTACCGGGCGATGTGGTGACAAGAAGCAGGTAGTAAGCGACGTAACAGGCGTGTCTTTTCCTCTGTAGAGCTAACACTCCTGCTGTTTTACTTCTGTACTCCTGTGCATACGTCATGGATGTCACAATCACATTTTACAGCATCCATGTTATATTAGAGATACTTTAGTCCCAGCAAAGTAGTGTACTGTTGTTGTTTGCTCCATTACAACAAAACATGCAATGATATTATACTGAATTGCACCAGTTTTTAGGACGTCTATCTTTTACTTTCTGTGGGTTTTTCACTGCTTCTCTGCGATCAGATGAATTGTGCACACTATTTGCTCTTCCACAGCTTTATTTTTTAGTCTTTGAATGCTCCCATCACTTCTGTGATGACAAAAGTCATGATTATGCCATAGTCAGTCTATTTATATAGACCAAAGGCTCATCAGCAGATCCAAACCGACAGAAAGGCCACGGTTTCCTAAGAATAGAGCACTTACCAGTTATTCACATTGAAATGTCCTGTAACGTAGACACCGTTATCATGGTTTTGTTAACCTTAAAGAACAAAACTATGTGCCTGTTTAAATATTTATGGTCTGTATATACATTAATAATATTTACCGTTAAAGGCAGTTTACTTTATACCTAGATCATCGATCACAGTGCATCGATCGGCTTCCTGCTTTACTTCCTCATTGATGACTGAGATGCTGCAATTTAGTCCTCCAAAATATTAAGCAGGGTGCACGCCATCCCATCAGTTTCCATACTCCTGACATAGAGTGAGATTTCCTGAAGCCTTGCTATTTATAGCTGCAGGAGGCAGCTTCTAGCTTCTCCCTGGAGGAAGCTGTCCTTGTTTTTGTCTTCATCAAAAAACCTTAAAATCTAAAAATACAGACACCAGGTTCTTTGTTGGGCTTCTCTTTGTGGTTTGCTGTGGCTTTGCATCTGCTCTGCATCCCTGACCATCAATGTCACCAACATGTGTTCAATGATCAGCCAGTTCACCTCTGAGGGACTTTGGTCTATTCAAACTGGCTGAGGTGCTGTGGCTTAAAAAGGTGGTTCAGACTTGAAAACCCTCCGATGGGCTGAATTATAACTCTAATAAGAATAAATAGCTACATTTACAACCTGCATGTTGTGTTTACTTGTGTTGTCTGTGTCTAATATGAACATTTTGTTGATGATCTGAAACATTCAAATGTAACATTTTTGGATTCATTCCTGTGGAGCTCAGGTCGGCACTCCCAGTCAGCGAGCCATGGCATGTATGTATGTGTATGTGGAGACATGTGTCTGTATGTTCGCATGCATGTATTTATACATACATGTATGCATGTGCGTGTATGTTTGTATGGGTGTATCCGTATGTTTGCAGGTGCATGTATAACTTGTACATATCGTTCTTGTGTAAATGTAAATTTGTCTGTGATTGTGTAAATACTTCACACACATGGAGAAATGTCAAACAGCCTTTCATTGTTCTTGTAACAGTGACAATAAAAGCTATTCTATTCTATTCTATTCTATTGCTCTGTCATGCATTCTTGCATCTCTTGCCTGCAAGCACACTTTGCAGAGTGCACTCTGTAGTTTATTTTACATAATAGTTAATACAGTACTTGTATTTAAGTGTATTTCGGTTTATTTTTTTACATCTCATAGCACTGCAAACACTTATAAAGCATAAAGTTTACTAAGAACCGATTAGTAATTAGGGATGGGTACCGGTGTCCGGTGACATAAACAGTGGTAACCAGACTGAAAGGCAGCGCACATTTCGGTGCTTTATTTCAGTGCTTTTTTTTCCTGAGCTGTGATACACTTTAGATTCTAGCCAATCATTTTACGTTTCCGAGGATAGTAGGCGGGGCCAGGTACGTACGTTCTGTTAGAGCAGAGCTACAGATTAAGTGCTTTAAGCTGATACTGTGATACTGTCAAAGGAGGTAACACCTCGAATCTGATGACACACCTGGCGACGCATAGCATTTTTTTTAAAAGCCGAGAAATGCACCGTATTTGATAGCTTGCTGCGAGACCTCACACCGTGCACATCTACTGCGGGTGTGGTGCCTGTTATCGGACCCGGAGTTAGCAACATCCCCAAGAACCCGAAGAGGAGAGTCCTGGCCCCTAGCCCTGCCAGTGTAGCAGAAATGATGAGGATGATGATGCAGCAGCAGCCGTTCTTCTCTGCGTGAGTAGCTTAATGTTGTTCGTGTGTAATTTACGTTGAGTAGGCTAACCACGTTATTACATTAATGCATGTAAGGTGAACTAGCAAACATCATCATAGCTACATGCGGCTGTCTTCTTGTTTGATGGCAGATACTCCCTTCACCCTGGCCAAAAAAGCTAAAATGACCAAAGAAAAAGTGGGAAACAGCTAAACATGAGAGGTTTTTGGACAAAGTTTGTGTTTTTTCCATTGTTTAAGCACTGCTTCCAGCCAAGAGTGATGCCATATATGCCCCATAGCTGCAGAAAAGGCTAACATTGTTATCTTTTTACAAAAAACAGCTGAACATGAGAGGTTTTTGGACCAATTTTGTGTTCTCCATTCGTTAAGCACCGGTTTGAGCACCGTTTAAGCACCGGCACCGTTTCAAAAGTAACGGTTTGGCACCGGTATCGGATCAAACCTAAACGATACTGTAGAATAAGGAGGGGATGTTTTTCTCATTATCATTTAATATTTTAATATGGCATTATTAGTTCATTAGAAGTATATAACCAGCTTTGCATTAAGCATGAATTGAAGTTTTTGATCTTACATTATTCTTTGCATTACAGTGATGGTGATAACTTTAGTTTGATCTTTTCTTACAGGTACCAGAATAATAACATGATTTTCCATTGCAGATGTAACCATGATCATTCCATACACATTGCAGTTTGTTGCTTATTCTAGAGTTGTGCTCAAGGTAATTAAAGGTTAAAAGCTACAGCCAGCGCGAGTCTGGCTGATCTATGGAGGGCAAAGGCTTTGAGCTTGGAAGGCCGCACGCGCTTACACAGCACTTATAAGATGTTATTCTTGGTGATTTTGTGCTTAGTCATGTTTTAATATGTTTTAAGTAGAAGTAGCTGATCCAGCAATATTCATTTAATATTATATACTTGATTTAGAGCAATACACACTGATGGTCTTAACAAATGAAAGAGTCCTTGTAGCTGCCATGTTGTGTCTTAGCAGGGTACAGACGGTTCCAGGAGAAGGGGGGCAGTCAGCGTCTGCCCTCGGGAAGGAGACAATGTTATTCTTTGTGTTAAATAAAATTGTCAACATTGATTGTATTACACCTGTCACTACGCATGAGGGGGCGTTCTAATACCCTGATTTCATAAAACTATGGTGATGTGTTTTTTGAGATGAGATCTGAGACTGTCTGCATACAGTGTCCATCTCCCACGTGTGTGTGATCATTAAATCATCGTTTGACTCAACCCGACCGGACCAGTGTTGTTATTGTGGGTTTTTCCTCTGGTGTCCATCCCCAATATTTTGAACCTTAACATTTTGGGGGCTCGTCCTGTGGTATTGGGGTGGAAGTGTGAGGTGTGGACGGTCTGAGGTTGTCGAGCGGACAGGCACGGACCAGGGATCTGATGTGAGTGAGCTTCCCGGGTGCATCTAAAAGGTAAGGCACTGCCTGTTGAGTTGATTCCCAAATTGTGCCAAATTGGGCTGCATTAAATTAAAAGCCTACTCACTGACGTTGCTGGTGAGTGTCTGTTTTGATTTTGATGAGAATCACCGTGTGTTATGCAGTTAAAGTTGTTTAAGAGTATTTAATGAAGTTGAAGAAATAGGAAACTGTTCCCAGAAGTAACAGAGAATGTTGGGTTTGAGTCCCTGGATATTGAGCTGAAGGCTCAGGTAGTTTGGTAGGGAAATTAGGACAGAAACTGTTCCCAGAAGTAACAGAGACTGGTTAATAGTTTTACATATTAGGACAGAAACTGTTCCCAGAAGTAACAGAGACTGTTTAATTGGTCGTAAAAAAGTTATCTTTCTTCGGTGAGACCCGTTATGGTAAAATTTTTCAAAATCGGTTAGGTTAAAATTATTATAGGACGGCAGCCCAGAAGTCTGCTAAGAAGCACATAGCCCGGGGGTTACGCCCCCTCCTGGCCGTGGACGCGCGGTCTTGACCTTTCGGCGAACAGGGTTAGTTCAGTTTGGCTTATCTGTGGGGTACAGGGCATCCTGAAATAAGCTAGGAGTTACCGAGTCTCCTCATCGTTTAAAACGGTGTCATGTGCTTGTTTGGACAAAGTTAAATTGAGTTAGGGATTTAGAAGTTAGGTCAGAAACTGTTCCCAGAAGTAACAGATACTGTTTGATTGATTACAAAAAAGTGAGACTTTCTTCGGTGAGACCCGTTATTTTAAATTTGTCGAAATTGTATAGGCGCTCTTTAGAAGTTAGGTCAGAAACTGTTCCCAGAAGTAACAGATACTGTTTGATTGATTACAAAAAAGTGAGACTTTCTTCGGTGAGACCCGTTATTTTAAATTTGTCGAAATTTGTTAGGTGCTGAATCTGTCAGGCCTGTCAGTGGTTGTAAATATAAGACGTCTTTGTAATATAAAATAGAGTTTTGTCTGAGCTTTGTGTGACCCTGTGTGTGATGAGAGCGCAGCTGCAGCGCTGCGAGCTATTTTTAGACGGTGTGAACATGCAAATGAGCTGCATTTGCAAGGGAGGAGAACGGAGCTTTTCACTTCCTGCCCAGAGTGTGTGTGAGCCTTATAAGCAGAAGGCTTTTTATTGCTGAAAGTTTGTAAATATGCTGCTGGTTTTGATGTTATAACAATATAAATGGTTTCTAATTGAAAAAGAGTGGTTTTAATAATTTTCAGACATACCTTGTATGTAATGTAAAAAGCATTTAAGACTGAGTAACTTCAGTTTTTGAGGAGGATAAGAGAGCGTTCCTAGATCAGAGTAAGTTGCTGTAAGTCAGTTGAAAATAATTTAATTAAATCCTAAACATTTTATACTGATAGCATAACTGATTTAAAGCTATATTTCGAGCAAGTAAAGTTCATGAACTTTTCTGAGCTGCCATGACACAGAGAAAGTGGAGTGTTTCACCCTGAAAGGATGAAATGATGCTCTGCCTTTGTAGTCAAGTTCAAACATAGGCCGTAAATAAATATGAGCCACTAATAAGCGTGACATAATTAATAACTTCAAACAATAAAGCATATTGAGTGACTGACCCAGATAACAAAATTTATGAGCACGCAATAAAGTGGACCTGTTAGAACCCCTTTGACATTTGTCCCTTCAACAATAAATCATTATATTGTGTCCCATGCATTAAACAGTCCCATTTAACACAGATAATTTCCTATTTATATAAAATATAAGCAAACATGGCAGCGCTGCATTCTGTCACTTGTTGTATAAAAATTACTGAAATGGAGGGTTTGCTGGGGGTGGGCTGTGAGTGTCACATTGTTGCACATGAAGGTGATGCACCTTATGAGATGACAGTGTGGTCTGAGATTGAGATGCATGAATTAAGTGCCTATGTACAACGTTGTCTTCTCCTATTTCGAGGCTTAAAGGACATAACTGAGAATGAAAATGATCCAAATTGGGTGCCTACAGACGCGGCTCATTTTGCCTATGCTACGGTAGAACACGGTGAATTTGTCGCTTTGTGAGCAAACATGATATTGCTTTGGGGCAATTTTCTGTGAAAAAATTTAAGGCTGTGTGAATGAATTCGAGCTGTGTTATTGTTTTGTGCCCCGAGGTCAATATGTAGTGTGTATGATATTATAACATTTATATTACAGAGTGAAAAGTGGTCATTAAAAGCGAATATTGAAAGAGGCTTGGGTAAGACTTGACACACTGCGTTGGCTGTGTGTCTTACCAAGCAGATCATAAGGAGACAGTGACCCTTGGAGGAGCGAAAGTAATTCTGAAAGCTAACAGGCAGACATTGCGGAGTGATCCAGAAGGAGGAGCCGTATAACGTCACAAAAAGGGAGGTAAGCCTGTGTTCTAGGACAATGGCTGACGGCCCGAGCACGACACCTACTGGGCACAGAGGCTATAAGCCTCTGAAGGAGCAGCAGGAACAGTTAAAAAGAGCTATTCGCTTAGCTTCCCCTGGATCATCAAAGTTAGCTGAGAAGGAATGCAAAGCAATGGAAGCTGAGCTAAACAAGCTTATTGATTCCCAACAGAGAGGGCTGGATGACAAAATAGCCCTAAGTCTTGTGCTCAAAATAGAAGGAGAGAGATGTGAGCAGCAACTGGAACAACTGCAAACCGAGGCAGAGAAAAGTTCAATTAACTGGAGAATTAACCAACAAATCAAGAAACTACAGCAAACTCATGCAAAGTGTTGCAAGTGGATGTTCTTGTGGAACGGAGCATCTTCCTGGATGGAGGAGGATGACACAGCGGAAACAGAAGATATGGAAAGCATAATGGAGGCTTTGAAACAACTGAAAGAGCAAAATAAGAAGCTGGAAGACCAAATGAACAACTGGATTCCAAAACCAGGAGATGCTAACAAGTATCACACAGCAGAGATTCTTCCTTGGGCCACATTAACATCTAATGCCGTAGGACGACAACATGTCATGCCTGTAATGACCCTCAGAGGAGGACAAGTTCAGGGCCCAGATGGACAGACGGCAGCGGTTGTAGGAGGAGTAGCTGATGTTGAATACACCAGAGCACCACTGGTGTTTCATAATGAAGGGCATATGACAGTTAAATGTCAGTCCCTGAGTGGGGAAGGGAAAGAGATAATATCAGCCGCAGAGGAAGGCTTGCCTTTGCCTTCTTGTTCACATGAGAGAGGAGACAGGCCAAAAGCCGAAGCATCAAGAGAGAGCCTGCCAGACCAGACTGGAGAAGCGGATTGGACCCCAACAAACGAGGAAATGATTTCACCGGTGGAAAGGATGGCACAACCGGCTTTCATCGGGCTGCCAACACCAGCAAGAGAAGAGCAGGCCCAAACCAGGTCAAAACATTCCAAAGCAATGGCCAAGTCAGACACATGGGCAGGAGAAGTATTCGGACGAATGCTTGAAGCCCCGCAAGGGCTATTGGAAGTATTAAATACGCTGAAGACCGTAAAGGACAAAATGACCAAAAGCATGGCAGAAGAGGAGAGCGACAATGATTCATCTACCTCAGAGGAGGAAGATGATGACGAAGATAACGACAGAGGAGGAGTCGCGTCAGAACCAAGTATAGCCAGGAATTTTAGGTCAAGACAGGTGAAAAAAGAGCAGGGACAGAGGAGGCCTATTTTTAAGAGTTCAAAAGGCAAGGGAAAATTGGGACAGTGTAAAACTGTGACCAAAGCAGAAAAAGCTGCAGGCACTCATTATAAGTTGCCTTTAGTGGCTGGTGCAAAAAATGAACCAGTGTACCGCGCATACAAAGTAAGAGATTTGGAGGCATTGGTTAAACAGCTTCCACCTATAACTGGGGGCGGAGCAAGGTGGTTGCGTGAATTAGGCAGACTAACAGAAGGAGAGGAGCTTGCGATTGGTGATTTTCGCGCCATTTCTGCGCGGTGTATGCTCGGTGGTGGGCTAGCAGATGTAGAGGCCATAGCTCGCACAACTCGCTATGCAAATGATTTGCCTTATCATGAAGTGCAATGTGCTTTGTCTGACGCAGTCCGTGAAAAGTACCCAACCCCTAACACAGGAGCCATACCTAAAATAATTTGGGACCCCCAAAACACACCTAGAGAGTTTTTAGAAAAAGCCAGAGATCAGTGGTTGTTAGAAACAGGTACCCATCCGGGTAGAGAAGGTGAGCATCGGGCGTGGTTTCGCTCAGCGGTGCTGGCAGGGCTGCCAAACCAGGTCACAGAAGATCTACAGAAAAACCCAGATTTTGCCGTAGCAGATTCGGTGCAGTGGGAAAGACACGTCTCACATCGTTTGCAGCTGGAGCAGGACAGGGCGAACAAGCAGAAAAAAGAGTTGGAGGAGGCACAAGCGTCTCTGCTCAAACTACAGTTGGCGGAGGCTAGAAACAAAGCCTGCGAAAAGAAAAAAGAGGAAAAAGAAAAAACAGAAAAAATGATGATAGTTGCGACCCAGCCTGGTCCTGGGCCTGAATGGCCAGATAGTGGCCCGGGTCCCTGCACTAATGACGGATGGCCCGCCAATGCACCAAGGCAGAACCAACCCACAGGGAATTGGGGAACCGGTGGATCGTACAGAGGGTGTGGTGGCTCAGCGGAGGGAGTACAAAGAGCTCGTAACACGGGGAATCTCAGCAGTGTGCCTTGGAATGTCTGTTGGAGGTGTGGAGCAGAGGGTCATTGGAACAGAAATTGCCCAGAACGTCGTCAGAACTATCAAAGAAGAGGCTACCAATCCCAGGCACGTGGAGCTCCGAGAGCAAGAGATGGCTCTAGGGGAGCATATCAGGCCCCAAACCCGAGTGCAGCACCAGCCGCGCAGTATCCAGTGGCTGACTGGAGGGAGGACCAGTACTGAAGGGACCCGGAGGGACCAAACAGTATGGGGATGGCAGATCCCATGCTGTCAATGACTGTAGAAGGGACAGAATTGCCCTTCTTAGTAGACACTGGAGCAACATATTCAACCTTGAGAGCAGCACCAGACAGTGCAACGTTGTCCTGCCACACAGTGAACGTGGTGGGTTTTTCCGGGATCCCGACAACTCTGCCAGTGACTGACCCAGCTTTGACAAAGCTGGGCAAGCAGACTTTGAAACACAACTATGTGGTGTCATCGCAAGCGCCAGTAAATCTTATGGGCAGGGACCTGCTCGTGAAGTTGGGCGCCACAATCACATGTTCAGCAGATGGATTATCTGTGACTCTGCCAGGGGGCCAGCATTTTCCGTGCCTGGGAACAAGTTCAAAGACTCAATATCTGCTTCAAGACTGTGGAAGAGCAAAAGTCAATATCTACTGGGGGAGACTAGTGAAAGAGGATGTTCTGAGGCAATTTCAGCTGTGGAGACCCTGGATAATGAGCTTGGCAGTTTACTCCCCTCCGCGCGACCCTTACCACGTTACCCTGTTTTATGATAAAGAGAATGACGACACCTATCGTGAATTATTTCAATCTGATCTTGAGGGTCAGACGTGGAATGTGCAAACACATGACATCTACATTGGACCAGAAGGTGTAGCCGCGGCTGTGAAATTAACTGATGAACAACTGCCTTGGTACAATGTGGAAGAAAATTCAACCCCTCACATTACATTGGCGGTCCACCAAGGTCATGGTGCAGGTGATCTAGGTCCAATGGTCAGGCAAGCACTGGACGACACAGGGTGGCAAAGAACCCAAGTTCCTAACTTATCTTATGCTCCAAATTGTAAAACCTATCGCATAACTTGTGCCTGTGAGGATACAGTGATCTTGGAACATAAATAAATTTCGAAAACACATGGTGAGGAGTGTGTAGATCATCCTCACGCAGTTGCTGGACTGTCGAATCTGCCTGACAGTCTATGGTCAAAAGGGCCCACGGATGTTGGCCTAGCTAAGTGTCCTCCTGTCTTGTTCCAGCTCAAGTCACACACACCAATCAATAGACCACAGTATAAACACAAACCTGAAGCAGAGGCAGGAATTACAGAAACAATAGAAGGCCTGTTAAGGGCCGGGGTGTTAGAGCCCTCTCACTCACTGTGGAACACACCAATTCTACCAGTGGAGAAACATGGAACAGGAAAATACCGTATGGCAGATGACTTGAGAGCCATTAATGAAATATTACTCTCTACCACTGCACCGGTACCAAATCCGTACACAGCTTTATCAGCTATCACATGTGACCAAAAGTGGTTCACGTGTATTGACCTGGCAAATGCATTCTTTTGTCTTCCTCTGCATGAGTCATTCAGAGATATTTTTTTCATTCACATACAGAGGCCAACAACTCAGATACACACGGTTGCCACAAGGCTTTGCACTTTCTCCAGGTATTTTCAATAAGGTGCTTAAAGAAGCCCTGTCGTCATGTAATTTGCCTAATGATTGTACATTAATACAATATGTTGATGATCTTCTCATTGCAGCCCCGTCAGCAGCAGATTGTACAGCGGCATCGTTCGTTGTGTTGAATAGGTTGGCGGAATGTGGCTTTAAAGTAAGTAAAGACAAGCTGCAGTTAGTTCGCCCTGAAGTGACCTTTTTGGGCCGGGTAATTGCACACAAATCAGTGGGTTTGATGAACACACACAGAGACCAAATTCTGACACACCCAAAACCGCGAACTGTGAGAGAAATGCTTTCTTTTCTTGGTTTAACAGGTTACAGCAGGCAGTTCATTCCGGATTATGCAGGTAAAACTGCCCCTTTAAGGGGCCTAATGAAGCAAGTTGGCGTTCGAAACTTTAAGGCTGAGCTGCCTTGGACGCCTGAAGCTGAAGCCGCATTTATTAGGGTAAAACAGGATTTGTCAAGGGCCTCAGATTTAGCCACACCCAATTATGATGAGCCATTCTATTTGGATGTTTCTGAAACAAACTCAATTGTAAATGGAGTGTTGTTTCAGAAAAAAGGGGGGGGGGGGGTAGAGATGTGCTCATGTATGTAAGTGTAAAACTACATCCAACAGAAGCAAAGCATCATACATGCATACAACATGCAGCAGGGGTCGCTAGAATTATCCAAAAAACAGCACATGTAGTGAGAGAACACCCACTAAAAATACTCACTACACATAGCATAGTGGCATACGTGAATTCACAAGCATTTTGTATGTCACCACGGGCACAACAGAGACTGAGCAAAGTCTTAGAGGCCCCAAATTTGACATTCACACATGAAGGAATTAACATGGCAGATTTAATGGGTGTAGGGGAACCACATGACTGCGCCAAAAGAGCACAGATAGAGGAAAAGATTAGAGAGGACCTGAAGGCGGAACCCATACCGGGAGCTGAGGACTGGTTCACCGATGGATGTTGCCACCGAGACAAAGGAGGACTGAAAGCAGGGTATGCGGTGGTTTGCAGAGTAGAAGGAGATTATCAGGTCAGAGAGTCAGGAAGGATTGAGGGAAAGCAGTCGGCCCAGAGAGCTGAAGTGATAGCCTTAGCTCGAGCTTTGAGACTAGCCAAGAACAGGAGAGTGAACATCTACACCGATTCGGCATATGCGTTTGGAGCAGCGCATGTGGAGCTGCCTCAGTGGAAAAGAGCAGGATTCAGAACAGCAACCAATGCACCTATTTCCCACAAACATGAAATGGAGGAACTGGAAAAGGCCTTGGCTGACCCAGAGGAGGTGAGCATTATAAAATGCAAAGCTCACTCCCAAGGAACCAGCATGGTGGAAAAAGGAAACCAGAGAGCAGACGAAGCCGCAAAGGAGGCCGCAGGCTACAAAGGACGGAGACAAATGATACAGGTAACTCCAGAAGAGGAGATATCTGTTGATCTGATTGAGGAAGTCAAACAGGCCCAGGAGGAGGCATCCCCAGAGGAAAAGGGGGTGTGGAAAAACAAAGGAGCCTGGCAGGATGGACATTTGTGGAGGGGGCCGGACGGGCGCCCCATGCTGACAGCCAAAATGGCAGAACAGAAGGTGGATGAAGCCCACGGACTTGCCCACGTGGGGAGAGATCAGATGGAAAGAAATTTGTGTCATTGGTGGCATCCTGAGCTGCGAGGAATGATAAGGGAGAGGGCCAGGATGTGCTTAATCTGTGGGGCACACAATCCTAAGCCAGCAGTAAAACCGGAAGTGGGTAAGTTTCGGCCCCCTGAGAGGCCGGGGGAGGAGATTGTTATTGATTTCACTGATATGATTGATTCCGGGCCGGGCGGTGTAAGATATTTGTTAGTGTGTGTTGACGCTCTGACCGGCTGGCCAGAGGCCTGGGCTACAAAAAAGGAGGATGCTAAGACTGTCGTTAAGTGTTTAATCAATCATTACATTCCCCGTCATGGGTTCCCGAAAAGAATTAGATCAGATAATGGAACCCATTTTAAAAATCAAGATTTGGAAAAAGTAGAAAAAATGTTGGGCGTCCAGCATAAATTTGGAACGGTCTATCATCCTCAGTCTCAGGGGAAAGTAGAAAGAATGAACCTAAATTTGAAAAACAAATTGGCAAAAATCTGCGCGCAAACAGGGCTAAATTGGGTCGCAGCCCTGCCGGTTGCGTTGATGACCATAAGATGTTCTGTTAATCAATCCACAGGTTTTACACCATACGAGCTGCAAACCGGGAGACAGTTTCCGGCACCTTGGACGGTGGGCTCGGTTGAACGGGACAAAAAGGGGAACCGGTCCCACGCAGACTACTGGAACGAGCTAAAGGCGCTAGTGTCCAGTTTCACGAAACAGGCGGCTTGTAAAGGGCCCACAGGAGAAGGAGAGGTCCCGGACGCGAAAACAGTGTGGCTGAGAGTCATCAAACGAAAGTGGAAGGAGCCCCGCTGGACTGGTCCATATGAGGTATCGGCTCGGACGGCGACAGCGGTCCAACTGAAGGGGAAAGGCGACACCTGGTATCACTGGACGCAGTGCGCGGCCGCGCACGAGGGCTTGGTGGGGAAGGATCAATCTCAACCCAACGCAGGTGAAATTGAGCGGCAGAATAATCCCTCACACCTGTGCAACGGGCCGACCGGTGGTCTACCCGGAAGGTCGAAGAAAGAAGAGCAGCCAAGGAGGAGATCGCCGCGCCAACGAAAAGGAGCGGTACCACACTGAACACCTAAAACAAGAGAGAGGCTCTGATAAAGGGCTTTGAACTTTTTACTACACCATAACATTCACATACCACCATGCCATCACAACAATTAGACACTGGTGATGAAAGAAGAGTTTCAAAAGCCATCACAATGTTCAAAATTATTATGAGTTTGATGTTAACTAGGTTGCTAATCATGGCTATTTGTTTTTTGATTTGTTTGTTGCAGACCGACCCGGGAAACCAGTCTGAGCACGGAGGCCATGCCAGTCCGGCGTTGTTTGATACACCAATTACATCACGCGTGATCTATAGTGATTTAAAGCTGCGGGCAAGAGGGAAGCGCGAGGTCTCTGGTAAAAAGGATGAGTGTCTCAGCACATATGGTGGTTTAGAATTAGATTATGTTATTGGCGCCACAACTTCCTTTACGTTTGATCTGTGTGATGTTGTTAATTGCAGGGACGTCGGCAGTGCTTGGAGGGGATACAATGTGTGGGTCTGTTGGGATTATTCAGTGAGTACGCACTGCGAGAGGGGAAATCGTCCTTATGACAGCTGGTGCCGTAATTGGGACCAGGTAAGGGGTTACACTGGGCAAAATTGGGAACCGTTAGAATCAGGATCAGAAAACGGGCTTAAACTACAGAGGGATTTTAGCCCCTCTGGAAACGCGTTAACTTTATCATTGGGGAATTGGCATCGCAAACAATCTATGTATTTAATTTTGGGGGTGGAAACAGCGGGGGTTGATCCAAAAGGGTTAAGAACGCAAGAACGTAGATAGGATCAATTATGTTCACTATAATGTACTGAGGCTCTCTAACCTGACCAGAGACGGCATGGAGGGGTTGGCGGAGCAGGTGGGTCCGACCTCGTTAATGGGAGTGCAGAATAGAATGGCCCTTGACATGTCGTTAGCGGACAAAAAGGGGGCGTTTGTCCTATATTGGCCGATCAGTGTTGTAATTTTATTCCAAACAAGACTGCTCCAAATGTGTCGGTAACCAAGGCTCTGGAGGGCCTAAAGAGCCTTTCTGAAACTATGCATGATCACTCCGGTGTTGATAATCCGTTAGAAGGCTGGCTGACCTCTGTGTTCGGACGGTGGAAGGGGGTCATCGCTTCGGTCATGTTTTCTTTGTCTATTGTGGTGGGTATTATGGTTATTTGTTGTTGTCTCATCCCTGGTGCCAGAAGAATGTTCAAAAGTATGTCTGTGAGGGCAGTGGACCCTGGAGTCATTACTCCAATGTCCATGATGCCAATGATGCATGTGGAACTGAATGTGTAGGCCAAGGAGGGACACAACTGTTTGTGACCTCTGGATTCTCCAGAGGTCAACAGAGGGAATTGTAGAATAAGGAGGGGATGTTTTTCTCATTATCATTTAATATTTTAATATGGCATTATTAGTTCATTAGAAGTATATAACCAGCTTTGCATTAAGCATGAATTGAAGTTTTTGATCTTACATTATTCTTTGCATTACAGTGATGGTGATAACTTTAGTTTGATCTTTTCTTACAGGTACCAGAATAATAACATGATTTTCCATTGCAGATGTAACCATGATCATTCCATACACATTGCAGTTTGTTGCTTATTCTAGAGTTGTGCTCAAGGTAATTAAAGGTTAAAAGCTACAGCCAGCGCGAGTCTGGCTGATCTATGGAGGGCAAAGGCTTTGAGCTTGGAAGGCCGCACGCGCTTACACAGCACTTATAAGATGTTATTCTTGGTGATTTTGTGCTTAGTCATGTTTTAATATGTTTTAAGTAGAAGTAGCTGATCCAGCAATATTCATTTAATATTATATACTTGATTTAGAGCAATACACACTGATGGTCTTAACAAATGAAAGAGTCCTTGTAGCTGCCATGTTGTGTCTTAGCAGGGTACAGACGGTTCCAGGAGATGGGGGCAGTCAGCGTCTGCCCTCGGGAAGGAGACAATGTTATTCTTTGTGTTAAATAAAATTGTCAACATTGATTGTATTACACCTGTCACTACGCATGAGGGGGCGTTCTAATACCCTGATTTCATAAAACTATGGTGATGTGTTTTTTGAGATGAGATCTGAGACTGTCTGCATACAGTGTCCATCTCCCACATGTGTGTGATCATTAAATCATCGTTTGACTCAACCCGACCGGACCAGTGTTGTTATTGTGGGTTTTTCCTCTGGTGTCCATCCCCAATATTTTGAACCTTAACAATACCCATCCCTATTAGTAATAAGAGCCTTCTTGTAGTTGCACTAAACTGCACGATAAATCATAGAAGTAATTCAGACAGGGAGTTTTACAGTGGGGCAAAAAAGTATTTAGTCAGCCACCGATTGTGCAAGTTCCCCCACCTAAAATGATGACAGAGGTCATCTTTGCTCACCGTTCTCACGATCATTTTGACCCCACGGGATGAGATCTTGCGTGGAGCCCCAGATCGAGGGAGATTATCAGTGGTCTTGTATGTCTTCCATTTTCTGATGATTGCTCCCACAGTTGATTTCTTCACACCAAGCTGCTTGCCTATTGTAGATTCACTCTTCCCAGTCTGGTGCAGGTCTACAATACTTTTCCTGGTGTCCTTCAAAAGCTCTTTGGTCTTGGCCATGGCGGAGTTTGGAGTCTGACTGTTTGAGGCTGTGGACAGGTGTCTTTTATACAGATGATGAGTTCAAACAGGTGCCATTCATACAGGTAACGAGTGGGGGACAGAAAAGCTTCTTACAGAAGACGTTACAGGTCTGTGAGAGCCAGAGATTTTCCATGTTTGAGGTGACCAAATACTTATTTTCCACCCTGATTTACGGATAAATTCTTTACAAATCCTACCATGTGAATTCATGGATTTTTTTTCACATTCTGTCTCTCACAGTTGAAGTGTACCTCTGGTGCAAATTACTGACCTCTGTCATCATTTTAAGTGGGGGAACTTGCACAATCGGTGGCTGACTAAATACTTTTTTGCCCCACTGTATGTCAGTGTTCTCCATTGAAACTGGTTATGAGTATTCACAAGATTTGTATCCAGGGATTATATCCCAGTCACAAGCACACTGTCACATTTCATAAGCTGGTTTGGTATCTCAGTGCAGTCCCCTACTTACAGAATAGTCTGAGGCCAGGGGCCTTTATAAAGGGGGCCAGGGGATCCCATGTCCTTGAGTGATTAGTCTGCCTTAGACAGATGTAGTGAAGCTTCCAGGATCGGTCACACTGCAGGGAGTTCTTAAACTGGAATCAAGTGAATCTCCGTTTAGGGAGCGACTGTGACTTAAGGCTGCATTAAGGTAAAATGTACACATGCCAGTGGAAGCTCGTCTGTTCAGAGCATTTTATGGCATTTGATGTTTGTATATCTTCTTTTTATTCTATCATTATTTTAAAATGAGATTTTTTGTATGTGTGGGGGGACATATCAAGAACACTGGAGTTAGAAAGCTTATGGCTTTTCCTTTTGTGCGGAGCCTAAGAATAGCTCGGCGGACTTCATTCACATGTTGCTGTTATTTATAGCTGCCAGTGACACAAACAACACGCCTGTGGGTGCTGCTGCCTGTGCTGGGATTGGTTTTTGTCGTAACATAAACAGAACTAAAGTGGATCCCAGTGTTAAAAACAATTTAAATATGTACATTGCAGCCACTGTCTGTGCATCTGGAACTGTTTCTGATGATCTGTGATGGCAGCAGGTACTTAGTTCACCAGATACTAAGAAATAATTCCTTTTGTTTTTTAAGGTAACTACTTAATTTGTCTTTTCTCTTGCAGGTAAGTTGACATGGAGCTGTCCAAAGCCTGACTCCTGCTGACGGTCGTTCTGTATGTGTTTGTTGTGGGGCTGGTGACAGAGAGGTAAATATGCCTCAAATAGTTGTTGACCTTTCTGTGTGGAGACACGAGGCAGAAGCAGAGCAGCAGCCACTCTGGTTATTGGACGTCCTGCTGTGACAGTGGACAGTGATAGAAAGGCCAGCGCTGTCTTTACTGAGCATCTTAGCTTCGTTGTTTTGTGATTTCATGAATAAATAATTATAAATGATCAATAATTAGCCATTTGTCAGTAGTAGATGTGTGGTTATTATAACAGAGGGCAGAGATCCTCTAAGGGCCTGGTTTAGGTGTTCAGCAGCGTCCTATGTGCAGCAGATTAATCACATCATGTTCGGTTTGGTGGCTTTTTGATGTGATTGTTCGGAGAAAGCTGCCAGGAAACGACTAATAACTGATCAATGACAGCTCAGACAGTTCAGTCCAGTCTAGCTGGCTTTCCTCACAAAGTGATTCATTTGTTACCGTCTGTGGTCTCTGACCTGAGGAGGCGCAGTGTTACACTGATTTCATCTCCACAAAGCTTCTGTTGAATGTGAGCGAAGCGAGATCACTCCAAGCTGGTCAGTAATCTGTCCAGACCAGTATGTCAGTACTGTCTGGGGTTATGCTGAACTGGGCTACTGGTACATGACTGGTAATGAACTGGTAACAACCCAGAGTTCAGTAGAACCTCTGGCTCTCTGTGCGCAATGAGAAAGCCAATCCATAAATAAATCATGAACAGCCACCATGCACACATGCTTAACATAGTGTGTGTGTGTGTGTGTGTGTGTGTGTGTGTGTGTGTGTGTGTGTGTGTGTGTGTGTGTGTGTGTGTGTGCTTCCTTTGAGTACAGCTGTTTAGCACATGCATTAATATTTCAGGAAGATGCCCTCAGAGAGACATTATAATAATAATAATAATAATAATAATAATAACTTTATTTATAAAGCACTTTCAAACAAAGTGCTGTACAACTGTTTAAAACTAAAGAGATAAAAAAAAAAGCGATACATAGCAATACACGTAAAAGACACAATACAAGTTAAAAACAGTAAGAATTTAAAAACTAAAAGCCATAGAATTAAGACTTGTAAGATAAGGTGAACAAATGTGTCTTCAGCTTAGTTTTAAAAACCTCCACGGAGCATGCCTGCCTAACATCTTGAGGGAGGGTGTTCCACAGAAACGGGGCACGAAAAGAGAAAGCACGCTCTCCAATTGTCTTTTTTCTGGCTCTAGGAACCTTTAGAAGGCCAGAGTCCTGAGATCGGAGAGCACGGGATGGAACGTAAAGATGTAAAAGGTCAGAGAGGTATGAAGGTGCCAGTCCATTTAAAGCCTTGTAGGTGAGCAGCAGGACCTTAAAATCTGCTCGAACCTGACAAGGTAGCCAATGCAGAGATCTCAGAACAGGGCTAATGTGCTCAAATTTCCCAGTTCTTGTTAAAATGCGAGCAGCTGCATTTTGCACCATCTGTAGACCTCTAAAACTTTTCTTTGGTAGCCCAGAAAGAAGAGCATTACAATAATCAATACGTGAGGACACAAATGCATGGACAAGAACCTCTGCAGTGTCGCTTGACAAAACTTGTCTGATTCTGGCTATGTTCCTCAAATGATAAAAGGCGGTCTTTGTTATCTCTTTTACATGAGACTCGAAAGAGAGCACCACGTCAAACCACACGCCCAAGTTATATATGTTTGCATGCTGCGTAATTAATATAATAATAAATACCCTTCTAGCGTGATAACAGCAGGGGGCGCTGTGACTGCAGAGTCCTTTTGATGTGCTGTTTTTACGTGACAAATTGCTGCTGACAGATCTATGTGATCACTTATATTAAGAGAGGATTCCTGATTCTCTGTTTAACTTTGTACTGTGACGCTAATTTAGTTTATAAATAAGTCTTTTAATCGTATTAGTTGTAATTAGAAAGACGAACTCCTCTCTCCTGATTGTTGATTGGCTTTTTATGAATTAGGGTGAAAGTCTGATTCACGCTGAGCTCGAAAACCTAAAACCCACAAATACCCAAAGAAGCCTGAAACGATGATTTAGCCATGAAGTGAAATCACACAGGGAAGCTGAGATTGTTTGTTGACCTGTGCTTCAGCATGTCTAACTGGGACACTTACAGCAGTATTTCTGTGTTAGTGTGTTACTGTTCGACACCCTGTGTATCCACGATCAGTCGTCTGCACGTGTCCAGCCTCGCCCCTGTGTTCTACCTAAACGTTTCCATTCTGGTCATTCCCAATGAAGAGTCGACCATCTTTAACCGCTCCAGCTCCGCCTCCTGTGGTTTGTCAGTGCCACCGTCTCCGACACACAACAGCTCGCCCGACTGCCATCACGAGCCACCGTCTCCTAAATTTTCCCTGTCAGGTTTTTGTGTTTCTTCTTTCACAGACCCCCCCCGACCCTCACCTCCACCCACCCCACCTCCTCTGCACCTGCCCTGTGCACTGTGTTGTTCTGGACCAGCTTCACTCAGGCACCTTTCTCCTTCACACACATGTATTCAGTCTTACTGGCTCCAGCTCTCCACCTGGTCCCTGTTCTCACTATAGTTCCCAGTGTTGTCTGCACCATCGCACACATGAAGGGCCTCAGAGTCGAGTCCTGATGTCATGGCGCCCCCGCTTTAAATCCGTCTGTCCCTCCTACAGCTCAGCTCACCTGTGCCTTGCTGTCTCCTGCACAGCCTCAGTATGTGCTCAGTATGTGCTCAGTATGTGCTCAGTATGTGCAGTACCACAGTACGTCTCTTGGTGTCCCGTCGTGTGCTTTTTCCACATCCACACAGATATGATACAACTCCTTCTAACCTTCTCTGCACTTCCTCATCTACATGTAGAACCTCACTTCAGTAGCTCTTTCTCACGGTGTGGCTCATCAGCTCCATCCCCCTGTGGCTGCTGCAGCTCTGCACCCTGATTCTTCAGTACCAGGACGCTCTTCCTCCATTCCTCATCATCCAACACTGTGTTAAAAAGTCCCCTTCAGACCTCCAGATGTTTATCAGGACCATCATTCTTCATCTCCTTCATGTCTGCCCTCATGTCCTCCTTACTCTGACGTGCTGCACATCCTTCCAGCCTCAGCCAAGTCTTTTTCTGCTTCCTCAGCATCCGCTCTCTCACACAGGTCACTGTAAACCTGCAGCCACTGGCCTCCCGGTGCTCCCGTCTACTTTCATTTTCCACACTCATCTCTGCTGTCGAATATTATCCTGAACGTCCTCCTTGTCTTTTCTTCTGTTCAGAGGATGCACTGAACACCACCATGACTCTTTCCCTCATACTTCAAACCATGTTTCAGAGGTTTGAAGTTACACACTAACCTGCTCACTTTATGTATTGTGTTTTTGAGCGTTTTCTTCTGCTAGTACCCCCCTCACAGTCTCCACCTTCACCATACGTCACCTGCAAGATCACTGTCTTCAAAGGTGAAGCCTGAAGTAGCCCCCCCCCCCCTCCAATATCTGATTTCACTGCAGCTTTTACGAGTCAGCCGTGCTATTTCTGATAGGCACAGGCTCCCCTCTTCTCTCTGTGAGTGTCGCTCATAGAAAACTTTGACACATTAGCCGGTCATGTGAGCTGCTGCCTGTTAGTGCACACGCCGCTGCCGCCTCGCAGCAGCCTGGGATTCCTGATTTACTGCTAGTTCACTGAGCAGAAGAACAGCGTTTAATGGGGCTCTTTCCTAAAAGTCGTGGCCTGTGTGAGCGATCGTGGCGTGTAGTGTATGTGTTGTTGGCAAGCCGTCACAAGGGGGCGCCCTTCAACAACTTACCTTTGATTTTGTGACTCATGAGCAAGAAAAGCATAACGTGAGATTATTAAATGTAATTCATCTTCATAATAAAGGAAACACGGATGTTTCTCAGTGACTCGTGTTTGTTTGCAGCCAGTTTGAGACAAGAAGAAAAGAAATGAGCAGGAAGCAGAACACATCACTGTTTGCTTTTATATAATAGGACTAATACAGCAGTGTTAGATATGTAAATGGCTCCAGCTGTCATAAACTAAGATTCAGGAAGTTCTCTGATTGAAATGCTGGCAGGTGATGGGTAACCCTCCCCAGCATGTTCCCAAGCGTTGCATACAAGCCACTGAAAAGTAGCTGACGACAGGCTAACTGTCTGTGTGGAGAATCAGTAGGAATACGATGGATAAGCACATGAATCTGACATATTTGGAACAACCAGGTCTCGTGAATGACGTCATTTTTACTCCACGTGAAGAGAAAAACATGTAAACAGATCGTGAGCATCAGATCTGTTTATGCTTCACAGTTTCCTGCTATCCAAAGATGTCAGCTGACGGCCCCGCCTGCCTTTGTTGTCTCTGCCCAGCCTTCCTGTCGTTATCCATGTTTTTGCTCCCCATCCCCTCTGCCCTGTTGCCCTGACAACAGACAGACACCTAGGTTTCCTTGGCGATGGGGCAGTTTCCTGCCTCCCTACGCTGTGACTGTAGCACAGAGTGTAAGATGTGATTTAAAAGCCAAACCTGGGGATGTGAGCGGCCCGACCTCACAGGACACGTCGAGCTTTGTCTGGGTTTGGATTTAAGGAGCTACAGGTTAGAGGAGCAGGGACAGAAATCGTCTGTCAGTGTCCCCGTGAAGCCATCGCTGATGTGATTACTGCTGTTTCACATCAAACACTGCAGTTTTCCAGCAGTGGAAAGAAGCTGCTTTTGCTGGCATCCTTACTGAAGTTTAAAGTTTTCCATTTCTTAGAAAATGTTGCTTATTTTTCATCCTTTTAGGTGCAAATTATTCGTTTTACATATAAGTCATGCAGACCGTCAGTGATGCAGGCGTGCGGCTGTGATTAACATTTCCCACCAAAGAGCAGAACTGTGCTTTCCACAGATGAGAGCCGCTGCATGCTGAACACATGTGGAAGAGGCTGCAGAGCATCGTGCTGCTGGAACCTCGTCAGCACGGCTGCTCTGGTGTTTCAGTGATGGTCTGGGGGACATCCCAACCACTCAGCATCCTCAGCGTCGCTCTAATAACAGCTACTTATTAATAACATTTGTGCACGAACCTGCCACATAATATTTTCACCTGGATTCTTGGGGTGTCTCTGCACCTACACAGAATTGTTTCAGTGATGGATGGAAGAACCCTCAGACGATGCCTTGCGTTGGGTTCTGCGTCGACTGGACGCCTTGTGTCGGAGGTGAACCGTTTTGATTTAAAGGTTGATCGTAGCGTTCCCTCTGTGACTCCCAACATTAACTAGCTCACTCGTGAGCGAGAGAAGATCAGCTGTGATCCTGTCTGCTTCATGTCTGTTGTGCGTGCTCAGCACATATCGCAGGAACGTGAAATATTTTGTAGGTTGAGCACAACCAGTGTTCCCCAGTTTCATTACTGGGAGTTTGAAACCAGTGATTAGGCTGACCTGTACTGGCCTGATAAAGCACCGCTACTTGAAACACGTGTAAAAACCTCGGTGTCTACATTGATGGTTCTTTTAAAGTGAAGAAGCAGGTGAGTGCAGTGTTCAGTCCTGCTTCTTTCAGTTAAGACAGCTGGCCAAGGTAAAGCCATACCTCCTAACGTCTTTGAGCGTCTTATTCACCTTTCCCTTACTTGCAGATGAGACTACTGCAATTCATTGTGTTATGGTCTAGATCAGGCCTCCATCCATCGTCTTCAGATGGTTCAAAATGCTACTGCTCGCCTGCTAACTGGTACCAAACGGAGAGAGCATATAACCCCAGTTTTAGCTTCTCTACACTGGCTTCCTGTCTCCTACAGGACCCAATTTAAACTTCTACTTTTTGTTTTTAAGTCATTAACGCCCGAGCCCCTCCTTACCTGTCTGAGCTCCTCTCTGCCTATGCTCCAGGACAAACCACGAGGTCCAGCTCAAAACTAATGCTGTCCATCCCACGGACTAACCTCACATCCCGTGGTGATAGATCCGTCTCTGTGGCAGGTCCCAGACTCTGGAATAGTCTCCCCTTAAATATTAGATCTGCACAAACAAATTTAAATCTTTACTAAAGACACATTTCTATGCCCTGGCTTTTAACACACTATGACCCAAGCATTCTGGTCTTATTTGAATTAGTTTAGTTATTGTTTTAATTCTTTTACTGTCCTATTATTGTTTTTTACTGTTATTATTGTGTTACATTGTTGCTTTTAATACCATTTTTATATTGTTAAGCACTTTGTGCAGCATCGGCTGTTTGAAATGTGCTATAGAAATAAATTTGACCTTGAAACCAAATCTCCTTAGGAAGCGATTTTATTTAATTTATTTATTTAGGACCGTGCATGTTAATGAACATAAATGTAAAAAGAAAAATTACATGAATGTAAACATGCCAGATTATAGCCAAAGGCTAATTTCCATCTTTAATGAGGCCGTGTATTAAGTTTCACACAGCATGGGTGGAACAGCTACTAACCATCACTGCAAGCTCGACAGCAGGAGCCGTCTTCCTGTCGCAGTATACCCCAAACAGCTAATTATTGGACCGCAGGGAAATGGGATGGGTGTTGGTGCCATCAGGGAAACCTTCGTTCTCCTCGCTCCTCCCTTTGCCTCCTGCTTGCTCCTGCCGACCCCGCTGGTCTCCGTTTTCCCCGACGCTGATTAAACCCCTCCTCTTCCCTAACAACGTTAGGCCCCTTTGATCTCCAGCACTTAAAACCAGCAGCTACCATTGTGCCATCCAAAACATCTCTGTGGTTGCTATGGTTATTCACTTAGATACAATTACTATAGCAACAGTGTTTCTGAGGGCTGGGGAGGAAGTGGCTCAGCAGGGATCCAGGTGGAGACACATGAAAGACACAGGCTGCATATAAACGGTGGATCGGTGAGGGCCGGCCCTCCTCGCCAGCCTCGCCATCGATACGATTTCTCTTTATGTAAATACGTGACACAGATATGTATGTTGAAGAAAGACAGAACATCCTTTCACACGATCCTCTGACACACTTGTCTCTACAATTGGATGTGAAACAGACTTGAAAGGAAAGAAGTCGTGTCAGGTATTAACAGATATATCAAACACATTATCTTCATATTCAGGGGTTAAGACTCTGTCATCAAACACCTTTACAGAGAAAAGTAGCCAAGTGTGAGATGATAGCTACAGTGAGTGACAGCTTAGCAAAAATCCTGAAAGTTGGACACTTTATGTCAGCTTTGTCAGCCACACAGCAGAGCTCACAGAAGGCCCACAGCTCTGATGACTCAGTGGATGGAATAAAGCCCTCCAATGTGAACTGCACAGTGGTGTCATCATCACGTGTCCTTCATCTTCTCTGGGATGGATCAATAGATGGCTGATCCAGCCCCGTGTCATGAGGCAGCGCTGCCTGGTTGGCAGAATCTGACCCCAGACCAGCTATCTACGATGTACAGTGTTCAATCAATAGGTCCTGATTGCTTTGTTAGCTGCATCACCCGTCTGCAGCCTTTCACTGGGCATGTGTATAAGGTCACAGCTGTCAGTGTGCTGGATATTTGCAGTGTTTTCAAATGTATTCCACTACAGACTACAGATTACATGCCCCAAAATGTATTCTGTAACGTTACTCAATGAGAGTAATGTATTCTGAATACTTTGGATTACTTAATATATTATCATGCTGTTTACAACTACATGAATGTACTGTTGCTGTGATTTATTACTGTTACTGAAGGTCCACGGCTCCGAACCGTAGTAAAGGGACCTCTGGCTAACACGTCGGGTTCGTGTCGGCTCGTAGCTGAAAACGAGCTTTACTTTGTTGTCTGGGTCAACTTTGCTAGCAGAGACAGAGAGGCGTTGAAAGGCTGCTCCAGCAGAACTTATTGTCAAAGGAGCAGAACAGAGTCAAACCTTCTGTTCTTAGAACTGAAGAAGCTTCTCGGATGAGAGGTGAAACGTCTTCAAGCAACTTAAAGAAGTCCAGACGCTTTTCTTTGCAAGCTCCTCAGACTACGATGACCTGGATGACTGAGAACCTTCACAGACAACAGAACTTATTGTTTTCGGAGGAAAACAGGAACACGGTGTACGGTCGAGTCTTAACAGCTTACTTACAGCTGGGCTCGTCAGGCTCTCTTCTTGCAGTGGTTATTATTATATTTACATGCTTCCAGCTCCCGTTTCTGCTCGGTGACAGCTCGTGCTTTTCCTTTCTCTCCCTCCCTCGCTCACAGACACATCACGGGTACAGCAGTCCATTCTCCCTGCAGCACGGACTACACTGCCCATGATGCTACATTCTGCCTGTTAGCTTAGCACAACAACAACAGGCGCTCTCTCACCCAGGAAACACGCAGCGTGTCACCCTGTAACCATGGCAACCACAACGCTGCCGCCTGGAACAACAGAACATGTCAAACAAACCCAAACAGTCCTGACCCGCCACAATATGAAACAGGAAAGTACCGCCGTGTAATCCATTTATTTCAACAAAGTAACTGTATTCTGAATACCACCTGTTTAAACGGGAACTGTAACAGAATACAGTTACTCGTACATGTATTCTGTTACTCCCCAACATGCAGTGTAATCCATTTATTTCAACAAAGTAACTGTATTCTAAATACCACCTGTTTAAACAGTAACTGTAACAGAATACAGTTACTCGTACATGTATTCTGTTACTCCCCAACATGCAGTGTAATCCATTTATTTCAACAAAGTAACTGTATTCTAAATACCACCTGTTTAAACGGTAACTGTAACAGAATACAGTTACTCGTACGTGTACTCTGTTACTCCCCAACACTGGATATTTGTCATATAATTGAAATATCATTAAACTCACTACTCGTACTCATAAATATGGTCCGTGCACAAAGCAGCGTCGTCTCTTTCTAACCATCCCTGCTCCAACAAACACGAGGTTGTTTCCATCGCTGCTGCTGTTCCATGTTGTTCAGCTCTTATTGTTACTGTAAGTCTCGTGTTTCTTATTTGTGTGAGGCTTTGCTCCTGCCCGTCACTCTGCTGCTGTTCCATGTTGTACAGCTCTTATTGTTACTGTAAGTCTCGTAGTTCTTATTTGTGTGAGGCTTTGCTCCTGCCCGTCACTCTGCTGCTGTTACATGTTGTTCAGCTCTTATTGTTACTGTAAGTCTCGTAGTTCTTATTTGTGTGAGGCTTTGCTCCTGCCCGTCACTCTGCTGCTGGAGCACCGGGATTTCCCCAATCAGGACAATAATGGATATTTCTGTTCGTTTCTGTTGTGTACATGTTTTATATCAGAGCATCTCCCAGAATCTGAACTGATCAAAAAGTGCCGACATGTCCGGAGGGATTTTGGCCCACTCCTCTTTACAGCTGCTTCCACAGATTTAGTAAAGGAGGCTCTGGAGGCTGGCTAGCCCACTTCTTCTTTAGCCACTGCTTTGTTTGCACCCATCCACGGCCACCACTGTGTGTTTGACTGTGGGGATGTTGGTGTGTCACACTCAGCATTTCTCAGCCTTCAGCCAATCATCCAGACGGTCAAACCTCAGACGGGCTTTTACATGCTAAACCGCGTGGGTGCTGCAGTAGTTCAATCCTCTACCAGTGTTACCAGTATGTGGTGACTGTCATCCACCTGCCTTCTCACCATTAACCAGCTCCTCCTGTGTGAGTTTGGGCCCATCCAGCACCTTTCCTATGATCATCCTCCGCCCATGAGGCTGACAGAGGCTGACTGATCACATCATGGTCAGAACTGCTGCACCCACAGTCACCGAGCTTCATGCTGACGCCCTTTGCATCTATATGCTGAGAGTCCCACAGCCAGTCTGTGGGATCCAGGGTTGTAGAGGATCACACACTTCATTCAGGGACATGCAGATCTGTTCATAACTGATATGTTTTTTGTTCGATGTTTCTAAACTCAGGTAAAAATCAGAGACTGTTCATTTCTCTGTAAGTGAGCAAACTTATAAATTCAGCAGGGAGGATAATTGTTTCCCCGTCGTAGTTCAGTGTAGCTAGTCTCTTAACCCCCAACCAACCCGCTGCACCTCCTCCCTCCCCTCCCTCTCATAAAATATTGAGAGAGCCTGGCACTAGGCCAGACGCCCCCCTCCCTCTCTGCCAGGCAGACGGCCAGCTGACGGAGCATGTGGCTGTGGGAGGGGCACGAAGGGCGGCTCGGCTGAGGAGATACAGTAACCATGAACATATTCGTTCTCTAAATGAACGCCACGAGTTGTTCCCACATCGAGCTGCTCTACTCTGAACTCATTCACACGAGCACTTTCTGCTCGAGTGCTTCCTCTGTTCACAGCCACACTCACGGATGCGCTGGAGAACAGCTCGGGTAAGAAGTGTGAACAACATGCTGGCATTTCATTCTACCTGCAGTGGTCAAATCAAGGCAGTGGTCAAATCTAGCTTCTTTCAGCTCAGGCAGCTGCAAAAACAAAGCCAATTCTTTCACGGCAGCACTTTGAGACAGTGATCCAGGCCTTTGTCAGCACTCGGCTGCATTACTGTGATGACCTTCATGTTGGGGTCAGCGCATCATATATTAGTCAAAATGCTGCAGCTCGTCTTTTAACTGGCACTCGAAAGTTTGAGCACATTTCCCCTGTTTTAGCTTCACGTCACTGGCTGCCCATTTCTTTTAGGATTCATTTTAAAATTCTTTTATTTACTTTTAAAGCTCTCCATGGCCTCGCCCCATCTCATCTCTCTGAGCTGCGACAGCCTCATACAGGCCAGCTGATCAGTGCTCCTGCATGTACCCAGGACTGGGCGTAAACTTAGAGGAGATCCTGCTTTTGCTGTAGCAGCTGCAAACTGTGGAGCGAGCTTCCTTTGGAGATCAGACAGGCCTCTTCTTTACCTGTTTTTAAGTCTTGAAAACCCGCCTCTTTACCCTGAGCTTTGACACCACGTGAGATGTTGGTTTTTATTTCAGTTGTTTTTAGGTGATTCGATGCTGTTTTATCTTGTTTTGTTTTCATTTGATGTTTTATGTGTTTTATTTATTTATTTTGCTGTTTTCTGTTGTTCTATTGTTTTAACTTATTTTCCGTGCAGCACTTTGTTCCTGTGCTGGCTATTTTAAAGTGCTTTATAAATAAGATTGGATTGGATTGGACTGCCACCAACAGCTCTGTAACACACTGTGCACACAATGCTATCATTGGCTTTTCTTTTTAGCTGCTTTTACATTTTAGTTGCTGACTTCTGATAAACTGAATAAAACAGGAGAACACACAACCTGGAAATCTTCAACCACACACAAAATACATACGTTTCCCTGGTAAAGTACACAACCTCTGCAGTACCGCTGAGTTTTCTACAAGCGCACAAAGCTGCTACCAGCTCTGCTGCTGTGACCTGTGTTACCTGTGTTAGGCTCTTACATCCATACGATGGTTGAAGGACCGGCCGTGTCTCGTCTTCCTTCTGTGCATAATCGTGGCCCCTGCTGGAAGCTGACCCCGTTCTCCCACAGTGTTGCTGAAATGGTGAAACTGGAGCACGAATCGATCTGGGAGCTTTGATGAGAGATCAGCTGAAGTTTGACTGCAGCCTGATTCACTTTAGGACAACCAGTTTGCTTTTAATGTTTTTCTGCCTGATTCATTCTGATACACAAACACAGGCTGAACGGTGTCTGTGCTCCCACATCCTCAGTGTCCGTCTCAACACCTCTGCATCCTTCACTCACTTCTTAGCATGCAGGACGTGTGTGTGTGTGTGTGTGTGTGTGTGTGTGTGTGTGTGTGTGTGTGTGTGTGTGTGTGTGTGTGTGTGTGGGGCACAGGGGAATGTGGGACTTTGTCCTGATGTGAATGTGTGTGTGGATCTTCTCCTCCCGGCCTATCACAGTGAGGAATGGAGGTGGTGTCAGTGTGGGTCAGTGTCACTGGGAGCTGTGGGCGTCTCCACAGTGGGCCTGGGAAACTTTGAAAAGATGTTTTCTTCTTTCGGCCATAAAATCCAGATCTTGGTTTCCTCTTTGTGAGCACAACAGAGAATTCCCTTGTTTCTTACACAGCCCCCCTTTGGCTTTCATGCACAAACACCCACTCAGGGAATAAAGTCACTGCAGCCATTTAGCTGCTTCTCAGCACTCGCTGCATAACCTGAGGTTGGTCAGCCGGTCGACTCGTCGTGCATAGTGACAAATGAGGGATTTCAAATATTTCCAAAGCGATGCATCAGGTTTCTTTGCAGATGAAGTGAGACGTGGATGTTTCACAGCACCAATGAAGATTGTGTTTAAGTGCAGCCGGGCGCACGCTCCCCCAGCGACGCCAGCTTCTTCTCACCGTGCAAACACTTTGATTTGAAATAGATTACAGCCGTGAGTGTTTGACTGTGATGGACTGGTGATGTGATCAGGGTCGCAGGTTTCCACCCGCCTCGTCTCTTTGCATGCAGTGAAGGAAACTATGCAAACTATGCAAGGTGTGCAGTAACAGGTCTGAACAAACCAGCAGCAAATAACTTCCAGTCTCCACAGGTTCAGTGCAGCTGGTGTAACAAACGTTTGGTTACAACATATTAATGTTCGCACACTGCTGTAAAAACAGTTTTATTAAAATGAACGTGCACTTTTGTAGAAGCTCGTGGTGAACGCTCCACTGCCTTTGTTTTATTGTTACTATTATGTTGTGATGGGTTGAACAGGATGACTTGAGACGTGTGCGATGTGACAGAATAGACAGATGGAAGCCTTCATGTTGGATCAGAACGACGTCGGGCTTGTTGGTCTGCTGTGGTTTGATCAGAAGACTTCCTCAGATCAGCACCGTGGCCCTCCTCTTCCTCTCCCCCATCTGCTTCTTCTAGCAGCTTCCAACACACTGAGGTCTCTGACAGTGAGAGTGACTCCAGTGTTCCTGTAACTTTGAAGCAGAGGTTCAAGACAGATTTGATCTTTCCTTTCCTTCTGTTTGGGATTGAAGTGATGTAATATCAGGGGGGGCTATGATGTCCTGTCATTCTCATGTAAATCTGTGTTGGGAACATTAATGTTTAATCTGTGTGGGTCTGTGTGGATCTGTGTGGGGTCAGTGTTAACAACATGGTGCAGAAAGGAAACACAAGCGTGGAGTCGGTGGGATTGTGCAAACGGTGGCTCGTGCATCAATCAGCTCCAGCTGTGATGCATCTCTTTGATTAGTGGGAGCAGCAAACTCCATCCAGACAGCTTCCTTTGTTTTTTTCACTTGACTAATCAATCAGCGCACAGCTCCGTTTAGCACACACGCCATCTTTAATGACGGCGTGGAGTCTGTGCCCTGTTCCTCCCACACACGAGTGTTCGTTCATGTTCGGCCTTTGTGTCTGAGCGTTTCCTCTCGGTGTGTCTGTAACGAGGAAGCCACGGGCAGGTCGCACACAAACGTGTGGCTGCCGAGTGTGCGAGTGTGGCAACGTGTGGCAACTATTCTGGTTTGCCAGCGACGTTTCCAGATAAACACTGGTGGCAGCTGCTGCCATGGCAACACCATTGTGCTCCCTCCCTCCCTCGCTCGTCTCCCCTCCCTCTCCCCAACCACTCCTCTCTCTCATGCTCCGCCGGCTCAGAGAGCGAGGACCAGAGAGGAGAGAGGTCAGCTCGATTCAGAGGACAGAAAGAAGAAAGGAATAACCCGGAGTGGACGGGGACAGGATGAGCGAGGACAGCCACTCCCACTACAGGCTGGACCCCAGCGATCGCCTCAATGGGCTGGGACAGAGGAGGAAGAGACCCAAGAAGGTAAACGAATAGATGGAGAGCCACGTGGTGCAAAGTGTGTAAGGATGGAGCACCCCACCCTGCAAAAAGAGAAAGGAGGTGGGGTTAGGTGAGGTTTGTTTATGTGCAGACGAGCGTCCACATGATGTTAGGAGCACCGAACCATCCGAACTCTCACCCCGTCGTCTCCTGTGGAGTGTGTGGCTGCTCCCCCACAGCAGCTGTATCCTCTCTCATATCCTCCGTCTCCTGGTGTTGTGTTGCTCCACAGTGAGTCGTAGTAGGAGGCTCACATGCTGTCAGGGTGGGTCCCTGCTCGCTCTTTGTGTGCCTGTCGTTGGGGTTTTGCTGTTTGCAGCTATCAGGAGGTTTGTGTTGTAGCCTGATGTGAGAAGTGTTGTTATTATCATCATTTTTAACATTTCTGCACCGCTACAATAAACAGACACACACCCATCAGCCTGTTTACAGATCTATACGCCCATAAAGACGTGAAATACACATTGCACAAATCTACTATAACGTGTTCATATATGTTATAAAATAAAGAGGTAAAGTATTAGCTGTTCAGGTTGATTCATAAATATGACCTCAGCACGTGAAATCCTTCTGCTGACGTCCCTAAAAGCTCGTCAGACCAACGAAGCCGTACAACACAAATAACCAGACCAAACCAGGGTTGTGCGTCTGTTGTTGAGAACATTGTCAGTAAACCACAGTGACGTCCTACAGAGGACTCGTGTTGTCATTATTTTTGTGTATGTCGTGTGAGCTGAGAGCTGTAACCAAAGGTAGTGAGCGCGTCGGCCTTTAACGTCGCGGCTGGTTGTGCGATCGCGTCGCCGCTGAACTCGTGAGAGTTTGTCTCAGGGATCTTTACATTTGAAGTCAGGTGAACATCCAGTGAACTAACAGAACATTCAGGAGCATTTACTCTCATGAATGTCAGACAAACTGAGGTTTGTGTGTCAGTTAGATTCTTTAAGTCATTAAAGTGTCTCTGTTAGGAAAAGCATCTGTTTCCTCCACTTCTGCAGAACTGCGTGACCCGTAGCATCATTGCAGGAAGTATCCTGTGACAATGAGTGACTGCACATCATCATTATCAACACATAAACCTGTGGTCTGGACCTGCAGTTCTTATTTTTACTGTCTGGTTTTGTGTAAAGCAGCACTTCAGTAAGCACCTGTGAAGCACACAGTCATAGTCGAGTAATGAAGCGATCCATATGTGAAACATATTCCACGTCTACAGGATAGTGGAGGTTACATGGGTCAACCTGGCAAACTGTACCAGCACATGTGATCACACTGATAGCAGAACACAGGTATGTGAGTCTCTACGACGAGGTCAGAAACCAGTAACAAATGTTTCATGTGATTCGTTTTTCTCCAGTTTGTCTGCAGTGAACCTTAAATACTCACTGAACCAGCTGTTTCCTGATGTGGTGACGTGTGTCGGTGATGAAGCCAACACTCTGTCCAGTGTTGGGCAAGTTACTTGAAAAAAGTAATCAGTAACTAATTACTGATTACTTCCCCCAAAAAGTAATCCCGTTACTTTACTGATTACTTATTTTCAAAAGTAATTAATTACTTAGTTACTTTTTAAAAACACGATTTACAACCTGAAGAGGTGATAAAGCGATAGATCTTTCAGCCCAATTCTACTTTTTCTGCATAATCCATCATACAAAATGTAATCAAATGGAAAAGTCTCTTTTTAAAACTTGTTTTATTAGTTTTAATCTTTTAACTTTATGCATCGAGCAAAAATTTAATTATCTGCAACATTCTCTGACTGGAAGAAATTAGTTTAACATTTAAACCTATTTTCTGCACATTCCAGCACATAAAATAAAATACTTTTTTGTGTTTACACTCAGTCTTTCAAATAGATGCAAGTAAAACACAGCAGAAAATAAATAAAGTCAAAGACTCAGCGGTCCTGTTGCTCTATTTTCACCTGTAAAGCAGGAGTGGGGCAGGCGGAGGTTTACCCTGGTGCAGGTGTGCCGCGGTCAGTGGAAGAATCCGCGAGTTTCTCTGTGAGTTTCCCATTACGTCGTAGCTACTCGGTGCTTGTTGGAAGTTTAGGGGTTTTTTCGCTGTAAAAAGAAGTTTTCTTCCCACGCACAGCGGACACTAATGTTTTTGTCACTTTTTATGGAATCAAACTCAAAGTAAGGTCAGTACTTCCACGCTTTAAACGCTGCACGCTCATACTCTCTCTCTGCACTCGATATATGATCCATTGTTGATCTGCACACAGCTGTTGTCAGTAACGTCGCACTCGCTTACGTCACTGTCGTGAGACATTCTCGCAAAAAAATCATGGTTTTAGTAACGCAGTAACGCAGCGTTCCTACGGGAAAGTAACGGTAATCTAATTACTGTTTTTGCAATAGTAATCCCTTACTTTACTCGTTACTTCAAAAAAATAATGGGATTACGCGTTACTGGAGCGTTGTTCTCCTCTGTAACAAAGCAGTGATAAAGGAATAGATGCTGATTTTATTAACTTGTGTCTTTGTGCTGCTGGATTCAGTCTGAAGCAGGCAGCAGTGCTGAACCTACCAGTGTAAATGTGATGGTGGAAGCAGAGGCCAGCACTTGGCAGTGCTAAACACAATAAAAGACAAGTTCCTGCTCAAAGGTCAGCTGCCTTCAGATCAATCATTAACCTGCAGCAGGTTGTGGCCTGATGTGTTTGTAAGAGTTTCACTTTCAGGAGGAGAAGATTTAAACGAGTCACACAAATGTGAACTACAAAGTCTGTGACACACAATTTATGCAAACTGCATGAAATCTGACCTGAAGAAATCCAGTCTTCTGCCTGTTGTGGTTGTGACAGCTGCTCGTAGGAGAGTTTGTTTGTAGGAGGTGGAGATGTTCTCAGATCAAGTGCGTAATCGTCTCTTTGTGTAGACGCTAAAAGCTGTGAGCCAAAACTCTCTGCTCTGAAACTCTTCACTCAGTCCTCACGCTGAGAGTTTAGAGGCTGAACTTCTTGTTCCTCCATAACACTTTTCATGAAACAGCAGAAATGAGCTTGTGTTTCTCAGCAGTGCGCACACAGAGAACCGATCCTCTCTGCTCAGTCTGAACAAATCAAAGTGAAACGTCAGTGAAAACACAGCTGCTGATCAAACTGTGTCAGATTAATGCCTCAATGTTTCACTGTGAGGTTAAAAAATACATAAAAATGATTTAAAGAAGTAGGAGGCAGATTTTCACAATAAGAGCACTTTGTTTTTAATTCAGTTAATGTCAAACTGTCATCAACACCTCTGTGTTGTCTCCGTCTCTGAGCAGATTCAGGCATTACTCAAATAATAAAGGCTTTTTTTCACTATTATACTTTTCATTAGTCTCCAGGTTGATGATTATAAACAGAATTATTAAAGTTTTTATCATTTCAGGCTGAAAATCAACATGAATTTGGTTCTAATCAAAGAAGCTCCTTTAATGTGTGTCATTAAAATCCTCACACAGACTTAAAAAGGCGACATTAACATTAAAATAAATGAAAGAAGCTTCAGCTGAGAGCTTCATGCAGTCATCATCAGCAGCTCATAGCAGTCACAGCTCTTTATTACGCAGCTTTGCAGGAATTAAAGTGGCTGAAGTGTCAGAGTTTGTGTGAGAAGCTGCTTCATGGACAGCTGTACACACGTCTTTATTATTTCTTCATAAATCAAACACACAGGTTTGTCTGCAGATGATTTAAAGTGTGTCGTTGTGCAGTTAAAGCTGTTTGTGTGACGCCCTGACCTCCTGTGAATGAAACAGCCAATCAGATCCATCAGAGAGAGAGCAGGAAGTGTGTGTTTGTGACAGAACAAGGAAACAGTGATGATGATGAACATAAAGGTCCTCTGATGTTTCCTGTTACAGTAACGCTTGTTCATCTGTTGCTCTCCTACACTTTCCTATAAATAAAGGAGAAAAAGTCCGTTTAGTTTCATTTCCTACAGCTCAGAGTTACACTTCACATTCCTGCTGTCACATCAAAAAGCTTCACTTTGGTCCAACATCTACATGTTAACATGAAACACAGACAGACTCAGAACATCTGGAACATCTGCACTTTGACCCAAACTGTTATAGCAGGATATTTTCTACATATTTCTTATGTTGGACCTGTTTGAACTGTAAACGACCTGTAATCATCTGTAAATGGTGTGAGAAACACTGAGGCCACCTACAGGGCAGCTGGGGAACAGCAGGGATCTGAAATCATACGAGATGTTAGTGAGTGAGAAGAACAAACGGACTTAAGATGGCTCGAAGTGATCAAAGTTGATCTAAAACAGAAGATAAATCCACTGATTCTTTGTAAAGTTCATCTGCTGCTCACATGAATCCATGAAAGATTTATTTCACTGAATGTTTCTTCAAAGCTCATTTCAACCTGTTGAAGTCATGAATGAAAGTGCAGACTGAGAGTGGATCACATGATGTTTGAGGTGTGTCATGTGACATGTTCAGTATTGTCACACATGTCTAGATTGTCCCTGATATCATAACTGCTCAAACACTGATGATTATATTTGAAGAATTATTCCTGATGGCAGCAAAGTTTGAATGGAGCTCTCTGTCTGTGCTGATTTGTCGCCCTCTGGAGGTCAAAGCACAAACCTACAGGGCAGCTGGGGAACAGCAGGGATCTTAAATCATACGAGACGTTAGTGAGTGAGAAGAACAAACGGACTTAAGATGGCTCGAAGTGATCAAAGTTGATCTAAAACAGAAGATAAATCCAAAGCAGCATCAGATGAATGTTACCATTTCCACTTACGGTGCCCTTCATCTAATATGGAAATGTGTTGGTTTTTTTTGCCGTGTTGTTGTTCTTCCTATTGTGTTTAGGCCAGAGATGCTCTTCAAACAGCTGACAGACATGACCACATTACAAGAACATGGTGTGAGTCCGATTTGATATTCCAGTCAACGCTGAGAGACCTTAACCAGGAAGTCAGAGGTCAGCTGATGCTGCGAGCAGGAAGTGAACGAAGGGAAAGGTCCACTCTACTCAATCTCAAAGAAAATATGCTGGTATTTGTTGATGTTGATGGTACAATAAAAATATATAATATAATAAATAATAAAATATCATGTGATGATGAGATGTGTTGTTGGTGTTTGTATTTTCTGTAAATGTCTTTTTTAATGTAAATGCTTTGTTCCAGACGGACAGGGAATCAGTTGCTGTACGATGACATCATCTTGATGTTGACGAGGAGGGCGAGAAAAACTAGTTTTGTCCTGCAGATGGCGATCTTGCACCGTGTTCAGAGAGCCGACACTTTGATGGTGCTGCTCTACTCAGCTTACTTTAGCCTGGGTTGGACTCTATATGAGCAGCTTCCACTCTGGTTTCACTCTTAAACACACTTGTTTGATTTCACTTGTAAAAGTTGAAGAATAAATATTTTATTACAAAATTATTTGTTGATGCATTTTTTTAGGGTCAAATATCTTGTTTGATTTGAGGAATGAACTGTTAGGGTGGAAAAAGTGAATCAGGTTAAAATAGTGGTGCTTTATATCAGTGAAGATGTATAATGTAATTTAAAATGTTGATGATGGGTTGTAGTGGGCTTGTACTTACAAAACTGCCTCATTTTATTGGAACGATCCACAGTTGCATCCATTCACGGATGACATCTGACATCATTTGACATCTGGTCTGAACACGTTTGTACACAAGATGCCTCAGTTCTGGATGTTTCCACAGACTCCTCTGTGCACCTAAAGAAAAGGTCAAGGGTCAGCAGCACATGTAGTTGGGACAATTCTTCAGTCGCACAAACTACATAATCATTTTCCTCCAATGACGACTTTTCACTTGCAGAAATGGTCCTGTGTGATTTCCAGGCTGTGATATAAAAACTAGTTCCTAATGGCAGCGACTCACTCAGTAAACATGTGTTTCCTTCACCAACCTCACACACAGATCCAATAAGATCAGGAAGTGGGCAGTATAGTACAATATGTGTTATTCTGTGCTGCACTGCCCAAACTAAAGATCTGCTGAAGTGTTGGAAATGATCCAGATGTTTATTTTGGACGATACAGCAGAAGATCAGACATGAAAGTGGAGATAACACAGAAGACCTGCAGCAAAGGTCAGAGGTCAGACTGGGCCCTGGATTCAACAATGAGCCAATGATCATCAAGCAGTGACTAAAGCAGAGCCCTGACGTTCTGACATTCATCACACAGTCAGAACAAATGTCTGCTGATGACTTCATCTCATGAAACGACTGATAGATGTCAGTTCATTGATCAGCTGAGCTGCTGATCTTCATCGTCACAGAAACATTCAGCTTGTTTCAATCAGTAAATAACTCCCACTACTCCCAGTTTGAACTGTTCCCACTCAAAATGCTGTGAGAACAATGATCATTGTAGGACTTCACAAACATCACGTGTTGTTTTCCACATGTAAGATCAGCAAACACACAGAAACTTCCTGTTGCCACACACGGCCTCTAAAATCTCTTCCACGCTTTCTGTCTGAAGTCCACTCTCTGTGTCGGATCCACAGGAAACAACAAGATCTTATTAACATGGTTTTCAATGTGTCTCCTTCCAAAAAGTCCAACCAATGAACAAATGTGTGTATTTGTGGAGGCCGAACAAAAGCATGACACATTTCTGTGTTTCTATAAACTGGAGTCAAACACAAACATGAAGAGTTTCACTGACAGACTCCAAAATGCCCCCACAGTGGATCAAAGGGAAATCCTACAGTGTGGCCAGAGACTCTTAATGGCTCCAACATCAACACATCCACAATGTTGGATCCAGTTCTGCCTCACAGAGTTACTAAGACACACCCTCTGCAGCATCACAACAGCTCCACCTGCTTCACCTGCCTCCTCAGCATCTGTACACCTGAAGAGAAAAGAAAGGCTCCAACAGCTCAAATCTACAAAGGATTCATGAAGTTTCATCCAACAATAACATGTTTGCCTTCCACAGTGTGCTGTTAGACACCACTGTACCTCTGCCATTTCAAAAAGAGCAGCTTGGGAACATTTTGGCTCCAAACACTTTGTGTTTAAGTTCTTTGTTTTCTTTGTGAAGCCGACAACATCTGGAGCTTTGTGACTCATAGAAACATCATTTTGTTCTTTAGATGACAGCAGATTGGGACTGAATAATCAATCACTATCAAACCAATAAAGACAAACATGCTGATTTTACAGGAACTTTGTTGGAGAAGCTGCAAAGACATGAAACTGGTGGAGATCCCAAACCAGTTGATAGTGCTGGTTATTCCAAATAAAGCTGTTTCCCTTTGAGATGAAATGACTTTGTGTCCTGATATATAATAAAGATGTTGTTGTTTTTGAGCCCCTGTATTAAAAGTAGTTTAAAGTCAGCTTGAGTTTGATGTCTTTATGTCAAAGCTGCTCATGATGTTGAGCTGCTGATGGAATAAAAACAATATAAAAGCATGTAGTCCAGACTTAAATGCAGCCTGTTGTTAGCTGAGGTCCACACACAGTGTTTGACAGTGTAAAGTGTGTGAAAGGGCTGCTGGTGGAGCTCACTAGGATGAGCAGGTGACCATGTGCCACGAGGTGGAGAGCAGCTGGCCTGGCTTTGACCCAGGCCACGCCCCCTTTCTCTCTGCTTTGCTGTCACTTATCTTCACTGCTCTGTCCAATAAAGCTGAAAAAGGCCCCGAATCAAAGAAATCTGCTGCAGCCTCTGAAATGTCTTCTGTTTCCTTCCCGACGGCTTTTTCACCGTCAGCCCATCAGACAGTCCAGCAGCATTTATGATGATGTCATGATGTTGAAGAGGCTGCTACGGTGGCCTCCCGTGACCCCCAGCCTCATCACAGCTGAGATGCAGACATTTGAAAACATTCAGCAGACAACTGAATAACAGTCCAACACAACAGTCTGTGTGCAGACACACACTGACCTTTCATATAGTCAAACACAGCTGGTTGAGTCATTTCTCTGTGAGTCTAAAGTGAATCTAGTATTTGAAAGTCCACTTCCTGTATTTGTTGTTGAAGACTTCTTCAGCTTCTTCTCAAGGACATCAGCTGCTTGTTTGGCAGCAGAGGCAGTTAAGAAGCTTCCTGAAAAACACTGAACAGTGAGTTCACTGTGGCATATGACAGATTCAGCTTTCTGTGTGCAAATGTGTCTGTGTCGACCTTTCAAATGCTGTTGAATCCAAAACATCAGCGGCTCCTCGGCTGCTCACTTCATGCACTTCTGTCTGTGTGACAGTCCAATGACATCACAGCTGTTTCCAGCCCCAGTGTCTCAGGACTGGACACCTTTAAACATGTCGAGGATCAAACAGCGTCCAGCTAAACACACATGAAACTATCAGAGCTGACAATCATTCCAATAACATCTAATGGTTCATGTATGTAGACACAGGACTACAAGGAAATGGCTCTCAGCATCTGGCTGTGGGAACACATGAGTCCCTGTTTGTGTTCAGATTGTGTGCATGTTTTAGACGTGTGTCACATGTAGAAACACAACAATCCCACAATGACACACAGATGTGTTTGACACAGCTGTGCAGCTGTAAGTTGTTTCTAATGATTCATTGAAGCTCTTCTAACATTCTGGAGACGATCAGTACATGAATCTGTTCAACACGACAACAATTTGACTTCAGTGTGAACGTTTGCATTAAATAACCTTCTTCATCCAGCTGACAGCATCTTCATCCTATGATGTGAACAGTTCCTCCTGTTGATGACAAACCTCTGACAGGATCTGCTTGAGGAGCTTTTTCATGTGCAGCTCTCTGAGCTCAGGGCTGAGCTGCTGTTTCATCTTTAAGAGCTGCTGCCTCCTCGCCGGACTTGTTCTCCTCTTCTTCTCCTAATGACACCATTTCTGCTTCATATTAAATTCAATAAAGATGCTGACATGTATCTGTAGCAACAACATCATTGAATCTAGAACAACTGGAGCCAAACCAGTGGCTCTGCTGGGATCACTGGTGAGCCAACACTTCCTTGTTGATGCAGATTTCAGGGCTTCCTTTTGCTCCTCCGTTATAACTGTTCTCTCTTCTCAACACATGATGACACAAAGGAATCAGCAGTGACAAAGATGATGCTGAAGAGAAGCACACACTTCACACATATAACAGAGCAGTGCAGTTACACACACCTCTGCTCGACATCAGGCCTCAAACAAAGACACAAAACACTAACTTGACTCTAAACAGAAGAAACCAGCAGCTGTTTCTGTTCTGTGCTTATTTATATTTGACACACATGCTTCTCTTTGTGCAAACACACATCGCACTATAAGGGTAACCTCGCACACAATGATTGGACAGCACAGTGATGATGCTGGGAGATCCTATACGCAGCAACACAGAAACACTGAGAACTTTAAACAATGATGGAAAGTGTTATAAATGACTTGTTGGCCTCTGATCTGTCACAAACAGCTGAAACGTGTCTCTCATGAGTCACATGAAGGTTTTTGACAGAAAGGACAAAAAGTAGCTGCAGTCAGTTTGTGTCATTTTTATATTTATTCATCTGGGAGAAAAATCTGAGGGACATTAAAATGTGTTTTCAACAGAGACAAGAACATGAATATAACAGAACAGGTAAATGAACATGTTTCAAGTAAACAGCTGGACTGATCAGGTCCAAACACAGAGTGATAAACTTGTCAAACAGCTGTCATATCTTTATATAGAAGCTCTTTATAAATGCTGCTCACTGCAGTCTGTTTACTAATAATGTCAAAGTGTTAGAAACACAGAAACATCAGAATGGTCTTTGTTCACAGAAACCTGTCTGGGATCCTTTGTTGTTCTTTTGATGCAGAGTTACATTATAAATATAAAGAGTTATTTCAGAGTCTCATCAGTTTTCCTGCATGTCTTTATTTAACACATCAGCAGGGCTGAAGCTCTCATGTTAAACACACACTGATCTATGGACACGTTCATGTGTTTCTAACAGAACCAGGCTGTTATCAGCCTGCACTAACATTATGTCACACACACTGAATGTAACAGTGACAGTTTACATCATCACACAATCAGCTGTGATTGTTTCACTGTCATCAAACGAGTCAACAGGAAGTAGAATCAATAGAAACCAATCATTTCCTGACAGCATGTCTGATGGAAATAAGTGCAGATTATGTATGAAGTCTAACTGCACACAGTAACTGTGTTACAATAAGGACTTAACAGCGCCCTCTGCTGGAGTGTTTCAGTACTGCGTTAACTAGAATACACCACCTCCTCCTCACACCACCTGCTACAGCTCTACTCTTCTATGACTACAGTCATCCACAGCACTGATGTGAGGTCACATGGTTCATATGTAAGGAGCACAGCTGACCTCAGGTCAGTTTAATGACTGTGAGCAGCAGCTGTGTTATTGTCACTGTGACAGGGAGACACTCTCAGACACAGCGCTCATGTCAGCTTGTTCTCATGCAGGAGGATCAGGAGCTCCATGTTTGTCTTTCTGTTTGAATCATGATGTGTTTGTGCCATCAGAGTCTGTCATGAGTACTCAGGGTTTCACAGCAGCTCTTCTGGATGCTGACGAGGACTCCAACCTCATGTTTCACCTCTCTGAGCTTCTGATGTCTGTGAACACTCGTGTTTCTTCTCTGGGCTCATCTGGACAAAAACACCTTTCTGTGTTTGGCTGCAGCCTCATTCTGACTGACAGGAAGTGTGTTATCCATGAGCTGCACTTCTGTGAGGAAGTTTCCTGCTGTGTTTCCTGTCTGTGGACAAACACGAGTGTTCCAGCTGAGGACTTGCTTCCTTCCACCTGTCCATACAGGACATCACGCTGTCTGCAGCTCTGTAAATGCAGCTCCAGGTCCTTCCACGTGCTGCTCTGTATTTGTGCAGTTTGTAGTGTGTCCTGGGAAACGTAGCACACATGGTGTTCTTCTGCTGTTTCCTCCTTTCAC